>NC_080630.1:264660-460258 GCF_027887145.1 Ammospiza caudacuta | reverse complement strand
GGATTTTTTGGGAGGATTTTTGGTGATTTTTAGGGGATTTTTGGCTGATTTTAGGGTATTTTTGGGGGGATTTTAGGGGATTTTTGGGTGATTTTAGGGGATTTTCGGGGGAAATTTTGGTGATTTTTGGGTGATTTTACGGGATGTTTCAGGGGATTTTTTGGGAGGATTTTTGGGTGATTTTAGGGGATTTTTTGGGGACTTACATGGACAGCAGCAGCAGCCTGAAGGCGCAGGTGCTGCACCAGCTCAGCGCTCCAAGCTCGCATTCCAGGTACCGCGGGCCTGCATCTGCAAAATTCTGGGAATTTCGGGGATTCCGGGGATTTTTGGGGATTTTTTGGGGGGATTTTTGGGGGGAACTTTCAGTGATTTTAGGGGATTGTTGGTGATTTTAGGGGATTTTTTGGGGGATTTTTGGTGATTTTTAGGGGATTTTTTGGCTGATTTTAGGGGATTAAGGGGATTTTAGGGGATTTTTTGGGAGATTTTTTGGGGATTTTTTTGGGGCATTTTTGGCTGATTTTAGGGGATTTTTTGGGGCATTTTTGGGGGGATTTTTGGAGGATTTTTAGGGGATTTTTGGGGGGATTTTTGGTGATTTTTAGGGGATTTTTGTGGGATTTTTGGGGGGGATTTTTGGCTGATTTTGGGGGGGATTTTCAGTGATTTTTAGGGGATTTTTGGTGATTTTTGGGTGATTTTAGGGGATTTTTTTGGTGATTTTTGGCTGACTTCAGGGGATTTTTTTTGCCCAAACTGAGGATATTTTTCCCAAACGCCCGGATTTCTCCCCAGACGCAGCAGTCCAAGTTTGTGAACTGGCAGGTGGATGGGGAATATCGGGGCGGCGACTTCACGGCAGCGCTGACCCTGGGCAACCCCGACATCCTCATGGGCTCAGGTGAGACCCCAGAAAGCCCCAAAATCACCCCAAAAATGGCCCGAAAAATCCCCCTCAAAATATCCAAAAAATGGCCCCAAAAATCCCAAAACATCTCCCCAAAAATGGCCCCAAAATCCCAAAAAATCTCACCAAAAATGGCCCAAAAATCCCCCAAAAAATCACCCCAAAAATGGCCCAAAAATCCCCCCCAAAAACCCCCCCAAAAATGGCCCAAAAATCCCCAAAAATCTCCCCAAAAATGGCCCCAAAATCCCAAAAAATCACCCCAAAAATGGCCCAAAAATCCCCCCAAAAATGGCCCAAAAATCCCCCCAAAAAATCACCCCATAAATGGCCCCAAATCCAATGAAATCCACCCAAAAATGGCCCTAAAAAACACCCCAAAAATGGCCCCAAAATCCAATGAAATCCCCCTGAAGAATCTCCCCAGAAAATCCCCAAAATGGCCCCAAAATCCCAAAAAATCACCCCAAGAAATGGCCCCAAAATCCCCCCAAAAATGCCCAAAAAATCAAGTTTTCCCTAATTTTCGGAAATTTTTTCCCAAATTTCCCCATTTTTTCCCGATTTCTTCCCAATTTTTCCCCTGAATTTCCTCCACAATTTCCCCAGGTTTTTTTGCCCAAGTTTTTCTGCTTTTCTCCTGATTTTCCCATATTTTTCCCCCTCAAATCCCCCCAACTTTTTTCCCTGATATCTCCCAAAACTTCCTGATTTCCCCCTGATTTTTTCCTTATTTTCCCCCCAATTTCTCAGGGTTTTCCCTGAAATTTCCTCAGCTATTTTTCCCCAAATTCCCCAATTTTTACCCCCTTTTTTTTTTATTGTTTTCTCCCCAAATTTTGCCATTTTTTCCCCCACTTTTTTTAAAATTTTTTAAAAATTTTTTTTAAATTTTTTTTAATTTTTTTTTTTTTTTTTTTTTTTTTTTTTTTAATTTCCCGGACTTTCCGGAACGTTCCAGGGATCGTGGTGTGCCACTACCTGCAGTCGGTGACGCCGCGGGTGGCGCTGGGCGCGGAGCTCGTTTACCACCGGCGCCCCGGCGAGGAGGGGGCCGTGCTCTCCTTGGCCGGCCGCTACTCAGGTGAGGGCCAAAAACCGTCCCGGGGCACCCCAAATCCCGAGAGAGAACCCCAAAAATCCCAAAATGGGAACCGCGAAATCCTGAGAAAAAACCTCAAAAAATTCTGAGAGAGAACCCCAAAAAATCCCAAAATGGGAAGCCCAGAATCCTCAGAGAGAACCCCAAAAATCCCAAAATGGGAAGCCCAAAAAATTCTGAGAGAGAACCCCAAAAAATCCCAAAATGGGAACCGCGAAATCCTGAGAGAGAAACCCAAAAAATCCTGAGAGAGAACCCCAAAAAATCCCAAAATGGGAACCGCGAAATCCTGAGAAAAAACCTCAAAAAATCCTGAGAGAGAACCCCAAAATCCTGAGAGAGAAACCCCAAAATCCTGAGAGAGAAAGCCCAAAAAATCCCCAAATTGAGAACCCAAATAATCCTGAGAAATATCCTCAAAATCCTGAGAGAGAACCCCAAAAAATCCCCAAAATGAGAACCCCAAAATCCCTGAGAAAGCCCAAAAATCCCCAAAATGAGAACCCCAAAATCCTGAGAGAGAAACCCCAAAATCCTGAGAGAGAACCACAAAAAATCCCCAAATGAGAACCCCAAAAATCCTGAGAGAAACCCCGAAAAATCTCCAAATGAGAACCCCAAAATCCTGAGAGAGAAACCCAAAAAATCCTGAGAGAGAACCACAAAAAATCCCCAAATGAGAACCCCAAAAATCCTGAGAGAAACCCCGAAAAATCTCCAAATGAGAACCCCAAAATCCTGAGAGAGAAACCCAAAAAATCCTGAGAGAGAAACCCCGAAAAATCCCCAAATGAGAACCCCAAAAATCCTGAAACGACACCCCAAAATCCTGAGAGAGAAAGCCCAAAATCCTGAGAGAGAAACCCAAAAAATCCCAAAATGGGAACCACAAAATCCTGAGAGAGAAACCCAAAAATCCCAAAATGAGAACCCCAAAATCCTGAGAGAGAAACCCCAAAAAATCCTGAGAGAGAACCCCAAAATGAGAACCCCAAAATCCTGAGAGAGAACCCCAAAAAATTCTGAGAGAGAAAGCCCAAAATCCTGAGAAAAAAACCCAGAAAATCCCAAAATGAGAGCCCCGAAATCCTGAGGGAGAACCCCCAAAATCCTGACAGAGCCCCAAAAATCCTGAAACGACACCCCAAAATCCTGAGAGAGAACCCCAAAGTCCTGAGAGAGAACCCCAAAAAATCCCAAAAGCAGAACCCCAAAAATCCTGCGAGAGAAACCCCAAAATCCTGAGAAAGTCCAAAAAAATCCTGAGGGAGGAACCCCAAAATCCTGAGAGAGAACCCCAAAAAATCCTGAGAGAGAAAGCCCAAAAAATCCCAAAATCAGAACCCCAAAATCCTGAGAGAGAACCCCAAAAAATCCTGAAAGCCCAGAAATCCTGAAATGACACCCCAAAATCCTGCAGGTGAGACCCCAAAAATCACAGGTGAGACCCCAAAATCCCTGGGAGAGAACCCCAAAACCACAGGTGGGACCCCAAAAATCACAGGTGGGACCCCAAACCTTCAGGTGGGACCCCAAAACCACAGGTGGGACCCCAAACCTTCAGGTGGGACCCCACAAACCACAGGTGGGACCCCAAAACCCCAGGGAGATACCCCACAAATCACAGGTGGGACCCCCAAACCTTCAGGTGAGACCCCAAGAACCCCAGGTGGGACCCCAAGAACCACAGGTGGGACCCCCAAACCTTCAGGTGAGACCCCAAGAACCACAGGTGGGACCCCAAAAATCACAGGTGGGACCCCAAAATCCCAGGGAGATACCCCACAAACCACAGGTGGGACCCCAAACCTTCAGGTGGGACCCCAAACCTTCAGGTGGGACCCCAAGAACCACAGGTGGGACCCCAAAAATCACAGGTGGGACCCCAAGAACCACAGGTGGGACCCCAAACCCTTCAGGTGGGACCCCAAGAACCACAGGTGGGACCCCAAAATCCCAGGGAGATACCCCACAAACCACAGGTGGGACCCCCAAACCTTCAGGTGGGACCCCACAAACCACAGGTGGGACCCCAAAATCCCTGGGAGAGAACCCCAAAACCACAGGTGGGACCCCAAACCTTCAGGTGGGACCCCACAAACCACAGGTGGGACCCCAAAATCCCAGGGAGATACCCCACAAACCACAGGTGGGACCCCCAAACCTTCAGGTGGGACCCCAAGAACCCCAGGTGGGACCCCAAGAACCACAGGTGGGACCCCCAAACCTTCAGGTGGGACCCCAAAAATCACAGGTGGGACCCCAAAACCTTCTGGTGGGACCCCAAGAACCACAGGTGAGACCCCAAACTTTCAGGTGGGACCCCACAAACCACAGGTGGGACCCCAAAACCCCAGGGAGATACCCCACAAACCACAGGTGGGACCCCACAAACCACAGGTGGGACCCCAAAATCCCAGGGAGATACCCCACAAACCACAGGTGGGACCCCACAAACCACAGGTGGGACCCCAAACCTTCAGGTGGGACCCCAAGAACCACAGGTGGGACCCCAAAAATCACAGGTGGGACCCCAAGAACCACAGGTGGGACCCCAAGAACCACAGGTGAGACCCCAAAACCCCAGACCCGGCTGGGTGACCCCGAGTTCCGCCCGCAGCTCCGGCGTGGATCGGGACGGTGACGCTGGGCCAGGCCGGGGCTCACCTGACCTATTACCACAGAGCCAGCGAGCAGGTACCCCCAAATGCACCTGGGGCACCCCAAATTCACCCGGGGGACCACAAATACACCTGGGGAACCCCAAATCCACCTGGGACACCCCAAATCCACCTGGGGAACCCCAAATCCACCTGGGACACCCCAAATCCACCTGGGGAACCCCAAATCCACCTGGGACACCCCAAATCCACCTGGGGGACCCCAAATACACCCGGGGAACACCCGGGCAACCCCAAATCCACCTGGGGAACCCCAAATCCACCTGGGGAACACCAAATACACCTGGGGGACCCCAAAATGTACCTGGGGCACCCCAAAATCCACCCGGGGAACCCCAAAATGCACCTGGGGAACACCTGGGGAACCCCAAAATGCACCTGGGGGACAGTTGGGGAACCCCAAAATCCACCTAGGACACCCCAAATACACCTGGGAGGGGCCTTGAAACACCTGGGGAGCCCCAAACACACCTGGGGGGGGTCTTGAAACACCTGGGGGGGGGGGGTCTTGAAACACCTGGGGGGGGGTCTTGAAACACCTGGGGAGCCCCAAACACACCTGGGGGGGAGCCTTGAAACTCTTGGGGGGGATCTTGAAACACCTGGGGGCTTTCTGGAAACACCTGGGGGGGGGGCCTTGAAACACCTGGGGGGGCCTTGAAACACCTGGGGAGCCCCAAACACACCTGGGGGGGGAGCCTTGAAACTCTTGGGGGGGTCTTGAAACACCTGGGGGGGGGGAGCCTGAAACATCTGGAGGGGGGCCTTGAAACATCTGGGGAGCCTCAAATACACCTGGGGGGGGCCTTGAAACATCTGGAGGGGGGGGGGCCTTGAAACACACCTGGGGGGGGGGTCTTGAAACACTTGGGGGGGGGTTCTGGAAATACCTGGGGGGAGCCTTGAAACATCTGGGGAGACCCAAACGCACCTGGGGGGGGGAGCCTTGAAACTCTTGGGGGGGTCTTGAAACAATTGGGGGGGCCTTGAAACATCTGGGGGGGGTCTTGAAACACCTGGGGGAGTCTTGAAACATCTGGGGGAGTCTTGAAACATCTGGGGAGCCCCAAACACACCTGGGGGGGGCCTTGAAACACCTGGGGGGGCCTTGAAACATCTGGAGGGGGGGGGCCTTGAAACACACCTGGGGGGGGGGTCTTGAAACACTTGGGGGGGGGGGTTCTGGAAATACCTGGGGGGAGCCTTGAAACATCTGGGGAGACCCAAACACACCTGGGGGGGGAGCCTTGAAACTCTTGGGGGGGGGGGGTCTTGAAACAATTGGGGGGGCCTTGAAACATCTGGGGGGGGTCTTGAAACACCTGGGGGAGTCTTGAAACATCTGGGGGAGTCTTGAAACATCTGGGGAGCCCCAAACACACCTGGGGGGGGCCTTGAAACACCTGGGGGGGCCTTGAAACATCTGGAGGGGGGGGGCCTTGAAACACACCTGGGGGGGGGGTCTTGAAACACTTGGGGGGGGGGTTCTGGAAATACCTGGGGGGGGAGCCTTGAAACTCTTGGGGGGGGGGGGGGTCTTGAAACAATTGGGGGGGCCTTGAAACAATTGGGGGGGGGGTCTTGAAACATCTGGGGAGCCCCAAACACCTGGGGGGGGGCCTTGAAACAATTGGGGGGGGGCCTTGAAACACTTGGGGGGGGGGCCTTGAAACACCTGGGGGGGGGGCCTTGAAACACTTGGGGGGGGCCCAAAATGGGGAGTCCCAAAATGGCAGAAAAAAGCCCCAAATTCGGGGGTGGTGGAAAACTGGGGAGGGGTCTCGGGGCAGGTGAGACCCCCCAGGTGTGTCCAGGTGTGTGTGGGTGTGGGGGGGGGGGTGTTCCAAAATGGGGGAAAAAAAACCCCAAAAAATAGGAAAAGTGGTGGGAAAAGAGGGAAAACTAGGGAAATGTGGTGCAAAATGCCCCAATGGGGGCCGTGGGGATTTGGGGAGGGGTCTCGGGGCAGGTGAGACCCCCGGCTGCGCTCAGCTGCAGGTGGGGGTGGAGTTTGAGGCCAGCACGAGGCTGCAGGACTCGAGCGTCGCCTTCGGGTACCAGCTGGAGCTGCCCCGCGGGAACCTCCTGTTCCGAGGTGAGGAAGGGCCAAAATGGCCCCAAACGGAGCCAGAAACGGGCCAGAAATGGGGAAAGAGCCCTGGAAGTGGGGGGAAAAAGGGGGGAAATAATGGGGGAAAAATCCCGGAAAAGGGGGGAAATAATGGCGGAAAAATCCCTGAAAATGGGGGAAATGATGGGGAAAAAATCCCCAAAAAAGGGGGGAAAAGGGGGAAAAAATCCCTGGAAAAGGGGGGAAATAATGGGGAAAAATCCCAAAAAATGGGGGAAATAATGGGGGAAAGATCCCTGAAAATGGGGGGAAAAAGGGGGAAATAATGGGGAAAAAATCCCTGAAAAGGGGGGAAATAATGGGGAAAAGATCCCCAAAAATTTGGGGAAAAGGGGGGAAATAATGGGAAAAAAATCCCCAAAAATGGGGGGAAAAGGGGGAAATAATGGGGAAAAGAGCCCTGAAAATGGGGGGAAAAGGGCGGAAATAATGGGGGAAAAATCCCTGAAAAGGGGGGAAATAATGGGGAAAAGATCCCTGAAAATGGGGGGAAATAATGGGGGAAAAATCCCTGAAAATGGGGGGAAAAGGGGGGAAATAATGGGGGAAAAATCCCTGAAAATGGGGACAAAAAAGGGGAAAATAATGGGGGAAGATCCCTGAAAAAGGGGGGAAATAATGGAGAAAGAATGGGGAAAAGATCCCTGAAAATGGGGGGGGAAAGGGGGAAATAATGGGGGAAAAATCCCCAAAAATGGGGGCAAAAAGGGGGGAAATAATGGAGGAAAAATCCCCGAAAATGGGGGAAATAATGGGGAAAAAAATCCCTGAAAATGGGGGGAAAAGGGGGAAATAATGGGGAAAAGAGCCCTGAAAATGGGGGGAAAAGGGGGGAAATAATGGGGGAAAAAATCCCCGAAAAGGGGGGAAATAATGGGGAAAAAAATCCCTGAAAATGGGGGGAAATAATGGGGAAAAATCCCTGAAAATGGGGGGAAAAGGGGGGAAATAATGGGGGAAAAATCCCCAAAAATGGGGGGGAAAAGGGGGGAAATAATGGGGGAAAAATCCCTGAAAATGGGGGGAAAAGGGGGGAAATAATGGCGGAAAAATCCCCAAAAATGGGGGGGAAAAGGGGGGAAATAATGGGGGAAAAATCCCTGAAAATGGGGGGAAAAGGGGGGAAATAATGGCGGAAAAATCCCCAAAAATGGGGGGGAAAAGGGGGGAAATAATGGGGGAAAAATCCCTGAAAATGGGGGGAAAAGGGGGGAAATAATGGGGAAAAGATCCCCAAAAATGAGGAAGACATAGGGGGGAGAATTGCGCAAAAATGGGGGAATGGGGAAAATAATTGCCAGAAATTTGGGAAATAAATGCCAAAAATTTGGGGAAAAAATGCCAAAAATTTGGGAAAAAAATCTGTAAAATTTGGGCAAAAAATCACAAAAAATTTGGGGAAAATTTGGGAAAATCCCCAGAAAATTGGGGAAAATGCCCAAAAATTTGGAAAAAACCCCCACAAAATTTGGGAAAAAATAATCCGTAAAATTTGGGAAAAAAAATCCCCCAAATTTGGGGGAAAAAAATCCACAAGATTTGGGAAAAAAATCACCAAAATTTGGGGAAAATTTGGGAAAAGTCCCAGAAAAATTGGGAAAAATCCCAAAAATTTGGAAAAAAACCCCACAAAATTTGGGGAAAAAAATCCGTAAAATTTGGGAAAAAATCCCCAAAATTTGGTAAAAATAATCCGTAAAATTTGGGAAAAAAATCACCAAAATTTTGGGAAAATTCACAGAAAAATTGGGAAAAACCCCAAAATTTGGGGAAAAAAAACCCTTTAAAATTGGGGAAAAAAATCCCCAAAGTTTGGGGATAAAAAAATCCACAAAATTTGGGAAAAAATCCCCAAAATTTGGGGAAAAAATCCCCAAAATTTATGAAAATTCCTGGAAAAATTGGGAAAAATCCCAAAAATTTGGGAAAAAAATCCTTTAAAATTTGGGAAAAAAAATCCCCAAAAATTTGGGAAACAAAATCCACAAAATTTAGGGAAAAAAATCCCCAGAATTTATGAAAATTCCTGGAAAAATTGGGGAAAAATGCCCAAAAATTTTGAAAAAAAAAAAAGCCAAAAAATTGGGGAAAAAATCCCCATAATTTGGGAAAATTTTTGGGAAAATTTTTGGGAAAATTTTTGGGAAAATTTTTGGGAAAATTGGGGCAGATGTGGGAATTGTGGGGTTGTTGTCCAACGCTGCGTCCCCTGCAGGCTCCCTGGACAGCTCGTGGCAGGTGGGGGCGGTGCTGGAGAAGAAGCTGCCGCCCCTCCCCCTCACGCTGGCCCTGGGAGCCTTCATCAACCACAGGAAGGAGAAATTCCACTGCGGCTTCGGCCTCACCATCGGCTGAGCATCATCATCCTCATCGTCATCGTCGTCATCGTCCCCACCTTCATCTTCATCGTCCTCGTTATCCTCATCTTCATCCTGGGCTTCGTTATTGTCATGGATATCCCGACCATCATCATCCTCATCGACCACAGGAAGGAGAAATTCCACTGCGGCTTCGGCCTCACCATCGGCTGAGCTTCATCATCCTCATCGTCATCATCCTCACCTTCATCATCGTCATCTTCGCCATCCTCGTTATCCTCATCTTCATCCTGGGCTTCGTTATTGTCATGGATATCCCGACCATCATCATCCTCATCAACCACAGGAAGGAGAAATTCCACTGCGGCTTCGGCCTCACCATCGGCTGAGCATCATCATCCTCATCATCATCCCGACCTTCATCTTCATCATCCTGACCATCCTCATCATCATCCCGAGCTTCATCTTCCTCCCGGGCTTCATAATCCTCGTTATTGTCATGGATATCCCGACCATCATCATCCTCATCGAGCACAGGAAGGAGAAATTCCACTGCGGCTTCGGCCTCACCATCGGCTGAGCATCATCATCCTCATCGTCATCGTCCTCACCTTCATCATCATCATCCTCATCATCATCCTGAGCTTCATCTTCATCCCGGGCTTCGTAATCCTCGTTATTGTCATGGATATCCCGACCATCATCATCCTCATCAAGCACAGGAAGGGGAAATTCCGCTGAGCCTTCGGCCTCACCATCGGCTGAGCATCATCATCCTCATCGTCATCATCCTCACCTTCATCTTCATCATCCTCGTTATCCTCATCTTCATCCTGGGCTTCGTTATTGTCATGGATATCCCGACCATCATCATCCTCATCAACCACAGGAAGGAGAAATTCCACTGAGCCTTCGGCCTCACCATCGGCTGAGCTTCATCTTCATCATCGTCATCGTCCTCACCTTCATCTTCATCATCTTCATCATCGTCCTGGGCTTCATCTTCATCCTGGGCTTCGTTCTTGTCGTCCACCATCATCATCCTCATCCTCACCTTCGTCATCTTCATCACCCTCGTCATCGTCCTGAGCCTTCATCACCCTCGTCATCGTCCTGAGCCTTCATCATCCTCGTCGTCGTCCTGACCTTCATCATCCTCATCGTCCTCATCATCGTCATCCATCACCATCATCATCCTCGTCATCCTGAGCCTTCATCATCCTCATCGTCGTCCTGACCTTCATCCTCATCATCCTGGCCTTCATCTTCATCATCCTCGTCGTCCCGTCCTTCATCACCTTCATCTTCATCAGCCACAGGAAGGGAGTTCACCGTCATCTTCATCACCGTCATCTTCATCATCCTCGCCTTCATTCACCTTCACCTTCATCGTCGTCTTCATCTTCATCATCCTCGCCGCGCAACGAGAGCGAGAGGCCTTCGTCGTCATCGTCATCATCGTCGTCATCGTCGTCATCGTCCTCATCGTCCTCATCGTCGTCATCGTCATCCTCCTCTTCCCGAGCCTTCGGCCTCGTCGGGTTGGGTTTCCTCCCTGGGGGGGGGGGAGAGGGACCCTCATCATCCTCGCTGTGAAATGAGGGGCCTTCATCCTCCTCCTCCTCCTCCTCCTCCTCCTCGTGAGCCTTCGGCCTCATCGGATTCGGGTTTTTCCCCCCCCTCCTCCTCCTCCTCCTGAGCCTTCAGCCTCACCACATTTGGGTTTTTCTCCCTCCTCCTCCTCTTCCTCCTCGTGAGCCTTCAGCCTCATTGGGTTCAGATTTTTCCTCCTCCTCCTCCTCGTGAGCCTTCGGCCTCATCGGATTCGGGTTTTTCCCCCTCCTCCTCCTCCTCCTCCTCCTCTTCTTCCTCCTGAGCCTTCGGCCTCACTGGGTTTGGACTTTTCCCCCTCCTCCTCCTCCTCGTGAGCCTTCGGCCTCATCGGATTCGGGTTTTTCCCCCTCCTCCTCCTCCTCCTCCTCCTGCTCCTCCTCCTCCCCCTCGTGAGCCTTCGGCCTCATCAAGTTTGGATTTTTCCTCCTCTTCCTCCTCGTGAGCCTTCGGCCTCATTGGGTTCAGATTTTTCCTCCTCCTCCTCCTCCTGAGCCTTCGGCCTCATGGGGTTCGATTTTTTTTTTCCCTCCTCCTCCTCCTCCTCCCCTCCCCCCCAGCTGCCGGCAGCCCCTCCCCCACCCCCCAAAATCCCCCAAACGGCCCCAAAATCGCCGCCCCTCCCCCCTCCCCCCCCAACCCCCCCGATCCGCCCCGGGGTGGGGGAGGGGCGCCCCCAGACCCCTCCCCCACCCCCCAAATCCCGGAAGGACCCCCCAAAAAAAACCCCAAAATTTGGGGGGGGTTTGACCCCAAAAAGCCCCAAAATTTCAAAATTTTGCCTCCAAAAAAAAAAAAATCCCAAAATTTGGAATTTTCTGTCCCGAAAATCCCCAAATTTTTCAGGGTTTGGCCCCAAAAATTTGGGGAAAATTTGAAAAAAAAAAAACCCAAAAGTTGGGAAAATTTGGGGATTTTCGGCCCCCAAAAAAATCCCAAAATTTGGAGGTTTTGCCCCAAAAATTTGGGGAAATAAAACCTCAAAATTTTGGGGATTCTGCCTCCAAAAAATCCCAAATTTGGGGGTTTTGCGCCTAAAAAAATCCCTAAAATTGCGAAAATTTGAGAGTTCCTCCTAAGAAATCCCCAAGTTTGAAGATTTTGCCCCCAAAAAACGGAAAATTTGGGAAAATTTGGAGATTGTGCTGCCAAAAATTGGGGAAAATTTGGGGTTCCTGCACTAAAAAACCCCAAAAATTGGGAAAATTTGGGGGTTCCTCCTGAAAAAAATCCCCAAATTTGAGGATTTTGGCCTAAAAAATCCCCAAATTTGGGGAAATTGGTGGAAATTTGGGGGTTTTGGCCCAAAAAGCCCCAAAATCGGGGAAATTCGGGGCCCCTCCCCCAATAAAGGAAATGCTCCGGAATTTTGGGGTTTGGTGCCTTTTTTGGGGGAAAAATGGGAAATTTGGGAAAAATGGGAAATTTTGGGGTGAAAAATGGGAATTTTGGGAAAAATGGGAAATTTTGGGGTGAAAAATGGGAAATTTTTTGAGGAAAACGGAAATTTTGGGGGGGAAAAAGGAATTTGGGGGAAAAAGTTGGAAATTTTGGGGTGAAAAAATTGGAAATTTTGGGGGGGAAAAGGGAATTTGGGGGAAAATGGGAAATTTTGTGGGGAAAAATTGGAATTTTGGGAGGAAAATGGGAAATTTTGGCGGGAAATTGGGGAAAAATGGGAAATTTTGGGGGGAAAAAATTGGAAATTTTGGGGTGAAAATGGGAATTGGGGGAAAAAATGGGAAATTTTGGGGTGAAAAAATGGAAGATTTTGGGGTAAAAAAGGGAAATTTTGGGGGAAAAAATTGGAAATTTTGGGGTGAAAATGGGAATTGGGGGGAAAAATGGGAAATTTTGGGGTGAAAAATGGGAATTTTGGGGTGAAAAATGGGAAATTTTTTGGGGAAAATGGGAAATTTTGGCAGAAATTGGGAAATTTTTTGGGGGAAAATGGGAAATTTTGGGGGGGAAAATGGGAAATTTTTTGGGGAAAATGGGAATTTGGGGGGAAAATGGCAAATTTTGGTGGGGTAAAAAAAGGGAAATTTTGGGGGGGGAAAATGGGAAATTTTGGTGGGAAAATGGGAATTTGGGGGAAAAATGGGAAATTTTGGGGTGAAAGTGGGAAATTTTGTGGGGAAAAAATTGGAATTTTTGGGGTTAAAAATGGGAATTTGGGGAAAAAATGGGAAACTTTGGGGTGAAAAATGGGAATGTTGGGAAAAAATGGGAAATTTTGGGGGGGAAAAATGGGAATTTTGGGGTAAAAAAAGGGAAATTTTTTGGGGAAAAATGGGACATTTTGGCGGAAAAATGTGAATTTTGGCGGAAAATGGGAAATTTTGGTGGGAAAATGGGAATTGGGGGGAAAATTGGAAATTTTAGGGGGTAAAAAAAGGGAAATTTTGGGGGGAAAATGGGAAATTTTGGGGTGAAAAATGGGAAATTTTGGGGTAAAAAAAGGGAAATTTTTGGGGGGGAAAATGGGAAAATTTGTGGGGAAAAATGGGAAATTTTGGGGTGAAAAATGGGAATTTGGGGAAAAAATGGCAAATTTTGGTGGGAAAATGGGAAATTTTGGGGGGCAAAATGGGAAATTTTGGGGTGAAAAAATGGGAGATTTTGGGGTAAAAAAAGGGAAATTTTGGGGTGAAAAATGGGAATTGGGGGGGAAATTTTTCCCCATTTTTTTTTTCTTTTTTTTTTTTCCCATTTTTTTTTTTTACTTTTTCCCCCGCAATTTTTAATTTTTTTTTTTTTTTTTTTTAATTTTTACCCCAATTTTTTTTTTTTTTTTCGTTTTTTCCCTGAATTTTTCCCTCCCCCCCCCGCCCGCCCCTCCCCCCCTTTGGGCCTTTGCCCCTCCCCCACCCTCGGCCACGTCGGGTCCCAAGTCCGGGGGGGGGAGGGGGAGGGGCAAAGGTCCCAAAGGGGGGGGAGGGGCGGGGCGGGCGCGGCCCCTCCCCCACCCCCTTAACCCCCAAAAGCCGGGGGAGATTTGGGCAAAATTTGGGGAAAATTGGTGAAAATTTGGGGAAAAATTGGGGAAAATTTGGTGGAAAATCGGCGAAAAATTGGAGAAAAATTTTTAAAAATGGGGGGGAAAAATTGGGGAAAAATTTTAAAAAATTGGGGGAAAAATTTTTTAAAATGGGGTGGAAAATTGGGGAAAAATTTTTAAAAGTTGGGGGGAAAAATTTTTAAAAATGGGGTGAAAAATTGGGGAAAAATTAAAAAAAAAATAAGGTGAAAAATTGGAGAAAATTTTTTTTAAAATTGGGGTGAAAAATTGGGGAAAAATTTTAAAAAATTGGGGTGAAAATTGGGGTAAAAATTGGAGAAAAATTTTAAAAATGGGGTTAAAAATTGGGGTGAGAAATTGGGGAAATTTTTTTAAAAATTGGGGTGAAAAGTTGGAGAAAAGTTTTTAAAAAGTGGGGGAAAAATTGGGGAAAAATTTTTAAAAATGGGGTGAAAAATTTTCAATAATTTGGGGGGAAATTTCCAATAATTTTTGGGGGAAATTTCCAATAATTTTGGGGGGAATTTCCAATAATTTTGAGGGGAATTTTCAATCATTTTTGGGGAAATTTCCAATCATTTTAGGGGGAAATTTTCAATAATTTTGGGTGGAATTTTCAATCATTTTGAGGGTAATTTTCAATTATTTTGGGGAAAATTTTCAATAATTTTGAGGGGAATTTTCAATCATTTTGGGGAAATTTCCAATCATTTTAGGGGGAAGTTTTCAATAATTTTGAGGAAAATTTTCAATACTTTTTGGGGAAATTTTCAATTATTTAGAGGAAATTTTTCAATCATTTTTGGGGAAATTTTTCAATAATTTTGGGAGGAATTTCCAATAATTTTTAGGGGGGAACTTCCAATCATTTTGGGGGGAAATTTTCAATCATTTTGAGGAAAATTTCCAATATTTTTGGGGAAATTTCCAATCATTTTAGGGGGGAATTTTTCAATAATTTTGAGGGAAAATTTTCAATAATTTTGGGGGAAATTTCCAATCATTTTGAGGAAAATTTCCAATATTTTTGGGGAAATTTCCAATCATTTTGGGAAAATTTCCAATCATTTTTTGGGGGGAATTTTTCAATAATTTTGAGGGAAAATTTTCAATAATTTTGGGGGAAATTTCCAATCATTTTGAGGAAAATTTCCAATATTTTTGGGGAAATTTCCAATCATTTTGGGAAAATTTCCAATCATTTTTGGGGGGAATTTTTCAATAATTTTGAGGGAAAATTTTCAATAATTTTGGGGGAAATTTCCAATCATTTTGAGGAAAATTTCCAATATTTTTGGGGAAATTTCCAATCATTTTTGGGGGGAATTTCCAATCATTTTGAGGGAAAATTTCCAATCATTTTGAGGCAAATTTCCAATCATTTTGGGGGAAATTTTGGGGTTTTTTTTTGGAGTTTCCCCTCCCCCTCCCCCCCCCCGGTTTTGGCGGGAAGGGGTGGGGGAGGGGCGGGGTGGGGGCGGGGCCGGGTGGGGGAGGGGCGGCTCGAAGGTCGCGCTGGCCCCGCCCCCGCCCCGCCCCCACCCGGGGCTACTTAGGGGGGTCCCCGAGGGGGGGGAGGGGAAGGGACCGAGGGGAGCCCGAAGGTGAGGGGGGAGGGGAGGGGAGGGGGGGGGAGGGGAGGCCTCGGCCACGTCTGGGGACAATTTCAGCGTTTGGGGACAATTCGGGGACAATTCGGGGACGTCGGGGGCGGTTCTGGGGACATTTGGGGGGATTGGGACAATTTTGGGACAATTTGGGACAATTTCAGCGTTTTGGGACAATTCGGGGACGTCGGGGGCGATTTTTGGGGACAATTCTGGGAACAATTTTGGAATTTTGGGGACGATTTGGGGACATTTGGGGCGGTTCTGGGGACATTTGGGGGGGATTGGGACAATTTTGGGGACATTTTGGGACAATTTGGGGCCAATCCTGGGAGTTTGGGGACGATTTGGAGACATTTGGGGCGGTTTTGGGGACATTTGGGGGGATTGGGACAATTTTGGGGACATTTTAGGGACATTTGGGGAGGATTGGGACAATTTTGGGACAATTTGGGACAATTTCAGCGTTTTGGGGACAATTCGGGGACGTCGGGGGCGATTTTTGGGGACAATTCT
Organism: Ammospiza caudacuta; assembly: GCF_027887145.1. NCBI lineage: Eukaryota > Metazoa > Chordata > Aves > Passeriformes > Passerellidae > Ammospiza > Ammospiza caudacuta. The sequence continues at coordinate 444,360 of NC_080630.1, read as the reverse complement.
GGGAACAATTTTGGAATTTTGGGGACGATTTGGGGACATTTGGGGCGGTTTTGGGGACATTTGGGGGGGATTGGGACAATTTTGGGACAATTTGGGGCCAATTCTGGGAGTTTGGGGACATTTGGGGACATTTGGGGCGGTTTTGGGGACATTTGGGGGGGATTGGGACAATTTTGGGACAATTTGGGACAATTTCAGCGTTTTGGGGACAATTCGGGGACGTCGGGGGCGATTTCTGGGGACAATTCTGGGAACAATTTTGGAATTTTGGGTACATTTGGGGCGGATTTGGGGACATTTGGGGGGGATTGGGACAATTTTGGGGACATTTTGGGACAATTTGGGGCCAATCCTGGGAGTTTGGGGACGATTTGGGGACATTTGGGGCGGTTTTGGGGACATTTGGGGGGGATTGGGACAATTTTGGGACAATTTGGGACAATTTCAGAGTTTTGGGACAATTCGGGGACGTCGGGGGCGATTTTTGGGGACAATTCTGGGAACAATTTTGGAATTTTGGGGACGATTTGGGGACATTTGGGGCGGTTCTGGGGACATTTGGGGGGGATTGGGACAATTTTGGGACAATTTGGGGCCAATTCTGGGAGTTTGGGGACATTTGGGGACATTTGGGGCGGTTTTGGGGACATTTGGGGGGGATTGGGACAATTTTGGGACAATTTGGGACAATTTCAGCGTTTTGGGGACAATTCGGGGACGTCGGGGGCGATTTCTGGGGACAATTCTGGGAACAATTTTGGAATTTTGGGTACATTTGGGGCGGATTTGGGGACATTTGGGGGGGATTGGGACAATTTTGGGGTCATTTTGGGACAATTTGGGGCCAATCCTGGGAGTTTGGGGACGATTTGGAGACATTTGGGGCGGTTTTGGGGACATTTGGGGGGGATTGGGACAATTTTGGGACAATTTGGGACAATTTCAGCGTTTTGGGACAATTCGGGGACGTCGGGGGCGATTTTTGGGGACAATTCTGGGAACAATTTTGGAATTTTGGGGACGATTTGGGGACATTTGGGGCGGTTTTGGGGACATTTGGGGGGGATTGGGACAATTTTGGGACAATTTGGGACAATTTCAGCGTTTTGGGACAATTCGGGGACGTCGGGGGCGATTTTTGGGGACAATTCTGGGAACAATTTTGGAATTTTGGGGACGATTTGGGGACATTTGGGGCGGTTCTGGGGACATTTGGGGGGGATTGGGACAATTTTGGGACAATTTGGGGCCAATCCTGGGAGTTTGGGGACATTTGGGGACATTTGGGGCGGTTTTGGGGACATTTGGGGGGGATTGGGACAATTTTGGGGACATTTTAGGGACATTTGAGGGGGATCGGGACAATTTGGGGTCATTTGGAGACAATTTTGGGAAAATTTCGGGACAATTTGGGGCCAATCCTGGGAGTTTGGGGATGATTGGGGACATTTGGGGCCTTTTTGGGGACATTTTGGGGGGATTGGGACAATTTTGGGGACATTTTGGGACAATTTGGGGGGATCGGAACAATTTGGGGCCAATCCTGGGAGTTTGGGGACAATTTGGGGACATTTGGGGGGGATTGGGACAATTTTGGGGTCATTTGGGGACAATTTTGGGGCATTGGGACAATTTTGGGGACATTTTAGGGACATTTGGGGGGGATTGGGACAATTTTGGGGACAATTTTGGGACAATTTCAGAATTTTGGGACAATTTGGGGCCAATCCTGGGAGTTTGGGGACATTTGGGGCGTTTTTGGGGACATTTTTGGGGGATTGGGACAATTTTGGGGACATTTGGGGCGGTTTTGGGAGTTTGGGGACATTTGGCGACAATTTCGGGACAATTTTGGGGACAATTTCACAATTTTGGGGACAATTCCACAATTTTGGGGACAATTTCACAATTTTGGGGACAATTCCACAATTTTGGGGACAATTCCACAATTTTGGGCCGCCTTTGGGGACATTTTGGGGAAAATTTTGGGACTTTTTGGGGGGGATTGGGACAATTTTGGGCACATTTGGGGACAATTTGGGGACATTTGGGGGACATTTTGGGACAATTCCAGAATTTTGGGACATTTGGGGACATTTTAGAGCTTTTTGGGTGAATTTGGGGACATTTTCGAGTGTTTGGGGTTAATTTGGGTTAATTTGGGGCCATTTTGGAGGTTTTTGGTGCCAATTTTGGGGATTTTAGGTCCATTTGGGGCCATTTGAGAGGGTTTTGGTGACAATTTTGGACATTTTGGGGTCATTGGGGCCATTTTGGGGCCATTTTCAAGGGTTTGGGGTTAATTTGGGGCCATTTGAGAGGTTTTGGTGCCAATTTTGATGATTTTGGTGCCATTTGGGGCCATTTGAGAGGGTTTTGCTGCCATTTGGGGCCATTTTCGAGGATTTTTTTGGCCACCTGGGGCCATTTTCGAGGCTTTTCTGCCCATTTTCGAGGGTTTGGTGCCCATTTCCGAGGGTTTTTTGCCCATTTTTGGGGGTTTTGTGCCCATTTCCGAGGGTTTTGTGCCCATTTTCGAGGGTTTTGTGCCCATTTTCGAGGGTTTGGTGCCCATTTTTGGGGGTTTTCTGCCCATTTTCGAGGGTTTTGTGCCCATTTTCGAGGGTTTTGTGCCCATTTTCGAGGGTTTTTCTGCCCATTTTTGGGGGTTTTGTGCCCATTTTTGGGGGTTTTGTGCCCATTTCTGATGGTTTTCTGCCCATTTTCGAGGGTTTTGTGCCCATTTCGAGGGTTTTGTGCCCATTTTTGGGGTTTGGTGCCCATTTTCGAGGGTTTTCTGCCCATTTTCGAGGGTTTTGTGCCCACTTTCGAGGGTTTTGTGCCCATTTTCGAGGGTTTTCTGCCCATTTTCGAGGGTTTTGTGCCCATTTTCGAGGGTTTTTCTGCCCATTTTCGAGGGTTTTTCTGCCCATTTTCGAGGGTTTTGTGCCCATTTTGGGGGTTTTGTGCCCATTTCTGACGGTTTTCTGCCCATTTTCGAGGGTTTTGTGCCCACTTTCGAGGGTTTTGTGCCCATTTTCGAGGGTTTGGTGCCCATTTCCGAGGGTTTTTTGCCCATTTTTGGGGGTTTTGTGCCCATTTCGAGGGTTTTGTGCCCATTTCTGACGGTTTTCTGCCCATTTTCGTGGGTTTTGTGCCCATTTTCGTGGGTTTTGTGCCCACTTTCGAGGGTTTTGTGCCCATTTTCGAGGGTTTGGTGCCCATTTCCGAGGGTTTTTTGCCCATTTTTGGGGGTTTTGTGCCCATTTCGAGGGTTTTGTGCCCATTTCTGACGGTTTTCTGCCCATTTTCGTGGGTTTTGTGCCCATTTCGAGGGTTTTGTGCCCATTTTCGAGGGTTTTGTGCCCATTTCCGAGGGTTTTGTGCCCATTTTTGCGGTTTGGGGCGAGTTTGGGGCCGTTCCGGGTGCGTTTGGTGACTTTTCGGTGCCGTTTGTCCCCGCAGGTGTCACCATGAAGTTCTGGGTGGCGCTGGCGGCGCTGACGCTGCTGGCGGCGGGTGAGCGGCGAATTCGGGGCAAAATTCCGAATTTTGGGGAAATTTCCATGGAAATTTTGGGAAATTCTTCCCGCAAAAGCTTTTAAAAATTTTATGGGGTTCATGAGAAATTTTGGGATTTTTTCAAAGGAACTTTTTAGGCATTTTCTGGAGGGATTTGGAGGAATTTCCGACGCGTTTTGGTGGCATTTTCGGGAGTTTTTTAAGGATTTTTCTGAGGGGTTTTTGAGGAATTTTTTTGAGGATTTTTGAGGAATTTTTAAGGAATTTTGAGAGAATTCTTTAGCGAGAATTTAAAGGAATTGGGGAGGATTTTGAAATCAATTTTTGAAGGATTTTTTGAGGCGTCTTGGGAGGGAATTGAAAGAATTTTGAGGGATTTTTGATGAATTCCCCACAAGTTCTTTTTTACGCGTTTTGACCGAATTTCGACAGAGTTCGAGGCTGATTTTTGGGGTGAATTTTTTAATTTATTTGCCGCTATTTTTTAACATATTTCAGTACAATTGTGGCCTAATTTGATGCCGATTTTTGGGACAATTTTTAAATTAATTTGTGGTCATTTTTTAACATATTTCAGCCGAATTTGAGGTCAATTTTGGGGCAATTTTTAACGAGTTTTTTGGTGATTTTTGAACATATTTCAGCCGAATTTTGGCCTAATTTGATGCCAATTTTTGGGACTTTTTAAAATGAATTTGTGGCAATTTTTTTACATATTTCAGCTGAATTTGAGGTCAATTTTGGGGCAATTTTTAACAAGTTTTTGGTGATTTTTGAACATATTTCAGTCCAATTTTGGCCTAATTTGGAGTAGTTTTTTGGGACAATTTTTAAATGAATTTGTGGTAATTTTTTTACATATTTCAGCCGAATTTGAGGTCAATTTTGGGCAATTTTTAACGAGTTTTTGGTGATTTTTGAACATATTTCAGTCCAATTTTGGCCTACTTTGATGCCAATTTTTGGGACAATTTTTTAATGAATTTGTGGTAAGTTTTTTACATATTTCAGCCAAATTTGAAGTCAATTTTGCGGCAATTTTTAACGAGTTTTTGGTGATTTTTGAACATATTTCAGCCGAATTTTGACCAAATTTGGAGCAGATTTTGGGGACAATTTTTAAAATGAATTTGTGGTAATTTTTTAATGGATTTCACCCCAATTTGGACCAAACTCGAAGCCGATTTTTGGGGTAATTTTTCATGAATTTGTGGCAATTTTTCCACATATCTCAGTCCAATTTCGGCCTAATTTGAAGCAGATTTTTGGGACAATTTTTTATGAATTTACGGCCGTTTTTTAACGCATTTCAGGCGAATTTTGACTGATTTTTATGTGGATTTTTGGGACAGTTCTTAACAAATTTATGGTGATTTTTAAAACGTATTTCAGCCAAATTTGGACCAAACTCGAAGCCGATTTTTGGGGTAATTTTTAATGAATTTGTGGCAATTTTTCCACATATCTCAGTCCAATTTTGGCCTAATTTGGAGCAGATTTTTGGGACGATTTTTTAATGAATTTACGGCCGTTTTTTTAACTCATTTCAGGCGAATTTTGACTGATTTTCGAAGCTGATTTTTGGGGTAATTTTTCATGAATTTGTGGCAATTTTTCCACATATCTCAGTCCAATTTCGGCCTAATTTGAAGCAGATTTTTGGGACGATTTTTTAAATGAATTTTTGCCATTTTTTAACGTATTTCAGCCAAATTTGGACCAAACTCGAAGCCGATTTTTGGGGCAATTTTTCATGAATTTGTGGCAATTTTTCCACATATCTCAGTCCAATTTTGGCCTAATTTGGAGCAGATTTTTGGGACGATTTTTTAATGAATTTACGGCCGTTTTTTTAACTCATTTCAGGCGAATTTTGACTGATTTTCGAAGCTGATTTTTGGGGTAATTTTTCATGAATTTGTGGCAATTTTTCCACATATCTCAGTCCAATTTCGGCCTTTGAAGCAGATTTTTGGGACGATTTTTTAAATGAATTTTTGCCATTTTTTAACGTATTTCAGCCAAATTTGGACCAAAACTCGAAGCCGATTTTTGGGGCAATTTTTCATGAATTTGTGGCAATTTTTCCGTATATTTCTGTCCAATTTCGGCCTAATTTGAAGCAGATTTTTGGGACAATTTTTAATGAATTTACGGCCGTTTTTTAACGCATTTCAGCCGAACTGTGACCGATTTTGAGGCGGATTTTGGGGTTAAATTGCGGATTTTTTGCTCTCCAGGCTGCGGGGCCGAGCTGGGCGCCCCCACCCCCGCCCCCAGCCCCGCCCCCAGCGCGAGGATTTGGGGGGCTCCTGGGGGCTCTGGGGGAGGCGGCCGAGAACGCGACCGAGCGGCTGCGCCGCAGCGCCCTCGCCCTCCGAGTGCAGTGAGTAACGGCCCGAAACGGGCAAAGAATAAAAATAAAAACTGCGAATTCCATAAAAAATAAATAATGATGATAGGGAGAAAACGAAAATAAAAACAGGGAATTCCAAAAAAAAAAATTAATAACAATAATAGGGAGAAAACCCCCTCGAAACTTGGGAGGGAAACGGTGGAAATTTGGGGAAGAAATATCAAAAAATAGGGGGGAAAAATATCAAAAAATAGGGAATTAAAAAAATAAAAGTAATAGGGAGAAAAGCCCCTCGAAAATTGGGAAGGAAACGGTGAAAATTTGGGGAAAAGAAATCAAAAATAGGGAATTAAAAAATAAAAATAACAGGGAGAAAAGCCCTCGAAAATTGGGAGGGAAACGGTGAAAATTTGGGGGAAAAAATATCAAAAATTAGTGGGAAAAATATCAAAAAATAGAGGGGAAAATTATCCAAAAATAGGGAATTAAAAGAAAATAACAGGGAGGAAAAAGCCCTTGAAAATTGGGAGGGAAACGGTGAAAATTTGGGGAAGAAATATCGAAAAATAGGGAATTAAAAAATACAAATAATAGGGAAAAAACCCCTCAAAAATTGGGGGGGGAAGGGGGAAACTCGGCGAAAATTTGGGGAAAAAAAATCAAAAAATAGGGGGAAAAATATCAAAAAATAGGGAATTAAAAAAAAATAATAATAGGGAGAAAAGCTCTCAAAAACTGGGGGGAAACTGTGAAAATTTGGGGAAGAAATATCAAAAAATAGGGAATTAAAAAATACAAATAATAGGGGGAAAAAAACCTCGAAAATTGGGGGGAAAACAGCCAAAAATGGGGCAAAAAAATGAAGAAAAAATAGGGAATTAAAAAATAAAAATAATAGGGAGAAAACCCCCTCGAAAATTGGGGGGGGAGGGGGGAAAACCTGGCAAAAATTTGGGGGAAAAAATATCAAAAAATTGGGAATTAAAAGAAAATAACAGGGAGGAAAAGCCCTCGAAAATTGGGAGGGAAACGGTGAAAATTTGGGGAAGAAATATCAAAAATTAGTGGGAAAAATATCAAAAAATAGGGGGAAAAAATATCAAAAAATAGGGAATTAAAAAATAAAAATAACAGGGAGGAAAAGCCCTCAAAAATTGGGGAGGGAAACGGTGAAAATTTGGGGAACAAAAATCAAAAAATAGGGGGGAAAAATATCAAAAAATAGGGAATTAAAAAATAAAAATAATAGGGAGGAAACCCCCTCGAAAACTGGGGGGAAACGGTGAAAATTTGGGGAAGAAATATCAAAAATTAGGGAGAAAATTTTTTAAAAAGTGGGGGGAAAAAAACCCTGAAAAATGGGGAAAAACGGTGAAAATTTAGAGGAGAAATATCAATTTTTTTTCCCCAAATGAACCAAAATCTCCATTTTTCCCCCCAGAAATGTCCCGAAGGAGCTGCAGGATGAGAAAAATGACCCAAAAAATCCCATTTTTTCCCCCCAAAAAATCCCATTTTTTTCCCCAAAAAACGAGCAAAAATTCCCTTTTTTTTTTTTACAACAACCCAAACATTCAGGGCTTCTTCCCTCCCAAAATCTCTCTTTCTTTTCCCCCTAAAACCACCGAAAAAATCCCATTTTTTCTCCCAAAATTCGGGGGTTTTTCCCTCCAAAAATCCCAGGTTTTTCCCCCCTAAAAATGACCCAAAATTCAGGGGTTTTTTCTCTCCAAAAATTCCAATTTTTCTCCCCAAAATATCCCGTTTTTACCCCTAAAATTCAGGGTTTTTTCCCCAAAAAAATGAAATTTTCCCCAAATGAATTCAGGTTTTTTTTCCCCTCAAAAATCCCAATTTTCCTGCTGGGTTCCCATTTCCCCTCCTACAAACAACCCAAAACTTCAGGGCTTCTTCCCTCCCAAAATCTCTCTTTCTTTTCCCCCTAAAACCACCGAAAAAATCCCATTTTTTCTCCCAAAATTCGGGGGTTTTTCCCCGAAAAAATCCCATTTTTCTCCCTAAAATTCAGGGTTTTCTCCCCCCAGAAATGAAATTTTCCCCAAATGAATTCAGGGTTTTTTCTCTCTGAAAATCCCAGGATTTTTTTCCTCTCAAAAATCCCATTTTTTCTCCCAAAATTCTGGGGGTTTTTCCCTCCTAAAAATGACCCAAAATTCAGGCTTTTTTCCCCTCAAAAATCCCAATTTTTCTCCCAAAGTATCCCATTTTTCCCCCTAGAACTCAGGGGTTTTTCCCCGAAAAAATCCCATTTTTTCTCCCAAAATTCAGGGGTTTTTTCCCCTCAAAAATTCCAATTTTCCTCCCAAAAAAATCCAATTTTTCTCCCAAAAAAATCCCATTTTTCCCCCTAAAATCCCAGGTTTTTTCCCCTCAAAAATTCCAATTTTTCTCCCAAAAAAATCCCATTTTTCCCCCTAAAATCCCAGGTTTTTTTCCCCTATAAAATCCCAATTTTCCTCCCAAAAAATCCCATTTTTCCTCCTAAAATTCAGGATTTTTCCCCCCAAAAAATGAAATTTTCCCCATTTTTTCTGGACTGACCCCAATATTTGTGTTTTCCCGCAGGGCGGTGCTGCAGGAGCTGCTGGGCTCCCATTTCCCCTCCTAGAAACAACCCAAAAATTCAATTTTCCTCCCAAAAAAGTCCCATTTTTTCCCCCTAAAATTCATGGTTTTCTCCCCCAACAAATGAAATTTTCCCCAAATGAATTCAGGGTTTTTTCTCTCTGAAAATCCCAGGGTTTTTTTCCCCTCAAAAAGTCCCAATTTTTCCTCCCAAAAAGATCCCGATTTTCCCCTTAAAATTCAGGTTTATTTCCACCAAAATTCAGCTTTTTTTCGCCAAAATATTCGGGATTTTTTTCCAAAAAATTCAGGGTTTTTTCTCTCCAAAAATCCCAGGTTTTTTCCCCCTAAAATGACCCAAAATTCAGGGCTTTCTTCCCCTCAAAAATCCCATGTTTTCTCCCAAAATATCCTGGTTTTCCCCCTAAAATTCAGGGCTTTTTCCCCTCAAAAATCCCAATTTTTCTCCCAAAAAAATCCAATTTTTCTCCCAAAAAAATCCCATTTTTCCCCCTAAAATCCCAGGTTTTTTCCCCCTATAAAATCCCAATTTTCCTCCCAAAATGTCCCATTTTTCCCCCCAAAAAATTCCATTTTTTCTGGACTGACCCCAATGTTTGTGTTTTCCGGCAGGGCGGTGCTGCAGGAGCTGCTGGGCTCCCATTTCCCCTCCTAGAAACAACCCAAAACTTCAGGGCTTCTTCCCCCCCAAAATCTCTCTTTCTTTTCCCATAAAACCACCGAAAAAATCCCATTTTTTCTCCCAAAAATTCAGGGTTTTCTCCCCCCAAAAAAAATGAAATTTTCCCCAAATGAATTTGGGTTTTTTTTCCCCTCAGAAATCCCAATTTTTCTGCCAAAAAAATCCAGTTTTTCTCCCAAAAAATCCCAATTTTCCTCCCAAAAAATCCCATTTTTCCCCCTGAAATTCAGTGTTTTTTCTCCCCAAAAATGAAATTTTCCCCAAATTTCAAAGTCTGTGTTTTTCCGGCAGGGCGGTGCTGCAGGAGCTGCTGGGCTCCCATTTCCCCTCCTAGAAACAACCCAAAAATTCCAATTTTCCTCCCAAAAAATCCCATTTTTCCCCCTGAAATTCATTTTTTTTTCTCCCCAGAAAATGAAATTTTCCCCAAATTCCAAAGTCTGTGTTTTTGGCAGGGCGGTGCTGCAGGAGCTGCTGGGCTCCCATTTCCCCTCCTAGAAAACAACCCAAAACTTCAGGGCTTCTTCCCTCCCAAAATCTCTCTTTCTTTTCCCATAAAACCACCGAAAAAATCCCATTTTTTCTCCCAAAAATTCAGGGTTTTCTCCCCCCAAAAAAAATGAAATTTTCCCCAAATGAATTTGGGTTTTTTTTTCCCCTCAGAAATCCCAATTTTTCTGCCAAAAAATTCCAATTTTTCTCCCAAAAAATTCCAATTTTCCTCCCCCCCAAAAAATCCCATTTTTCCCCCTAAAATTCCGTTTTTTTTCTCCCCAAAAAATGAAATTTTCCCCAAATTCCAAAGTCTGTGTTTTTGGCAGGGCGGTGCTGCAGGAGCTGCTGGGCTCCCATTTCCCTCCTAGAAACAACCCAAAAATTCCAATTTTCCTCCCAAAAAATCCCATTTTTCCCCCTAAAATTCCGTTTTTTTCTCCCCAAAAAATGAAATTTTCCCCAAATTTGAAAGTCTGTGTTTTTCCGGCAGGGCGGTGCTGCAGGAGCTGCTGGGCTCCCATTTCCCCTCTTAGAAACAACCCAAAAATTCAATTTTCCTCCCAAAAAATCCCATTTTTCCCCCTAAAATTCCGTTTTTTTCTCCCCAAAAAATGAAATTTTCCCCAAATTTCAAAGTCTGTGTTTTTCCGGCAGGGCGGTGCTGCAGGAGCTGCTGGGCTCCCATTTCCCCTCCTAGAAACAACCCAAAAATTCCAATTTTCCTCCCAAAAAATCCCATTTTTCCCCCTGAAATTCATTTTTTTTCTCCCCAGAAAATGAAATTTTCCCCAAATTTCAAAGTCTGTGTTTTTGGCAGGGCGGTGCTGCAGGAGCTGCTGGGCTCCCATTTCCCCTCCTAGAAACAACCCAAAAATTCAATTTTCCTCCCAAAAAATCCCATTTTTCCCCCTGAAATTCCGTTTTTTTCTCCCCAAAAAATGAAATTTTCCCCAAATTTGAAAGTCTGTGTTTTTCCGGCAGGGCGGGTGCTGCAGGAGCTGCTGGGCTCCCATTTCCCCTCTTAGAAACAACCCTAAAATTCAATTTTCCTCCCAAAAACTCCCATTTTTCCCCCTGAAATTCATTTTTTTTCTCCCCAGAAAATGAAATTTTCCCCAAATTCCAAAGTCTGTGTTTTTCCGGCAGGGCGGTGCTGCAGGAGCTGCTGGGCTCCCATTTCCCCTCCTAGAAACAACCCAAAAATTCCAATTTTCCTCCCAAAAAATCCCATTTTTCCCCCCTGAAATTCAGTGTTTTTTCTCCCCAGAAAATGAAATTTCCCCCAAATTTGAAAGTCTGTGTTTTTGGCAGGGCGGTGCTGCAGGAGCTGCGCGCTCTCCGCGCCGATCTGGGCGCGCGCGTGGCCGAGTACGGGGGCGGAGGCCAAGGCCGTGCTGGAGCTCGGGGCCGCCGACCTGCGCGCCCGCGGCGCCGCCTTCGCCAGAAAGTTCCGGAAACGCCTCGGCCGCGACCACGAGGAGCTGAGGCGGCGCTGGGAGGGGGGGATGGGCAGGGTCAGGGAGCTCTGGGGGGGACCCCAGACCCACGAGAGCCCCGCGAGTGGGGAGGAGACCCCCTGAGATGGGCGGGGGAAAAAACGGGGAAACAACGGTGAAAAAACGAGAAAAAACGGTGAAAAACCGGTGAAAAAATGTGGAAATTTGTGGTGAAAAACTTGGTGGGAAAATGGGGAAAGAATGGTGGAAAATGGTCGAAAAATGGGCAAAAATGGGGGGAAAATGGTGGGAAAATGGGGAAAAAATGGTGGGAAAAAAAGGTGGGAAAATGGTGGAAAAATGGGAAAAAATGGGGAAAAAATTGTGGGAAAATGGGGAAAAAATGGTGGAAAAATGGGGAAAAAATGGGGGAAAAATGGTGAAAAAATGTGGAAATTTATTGGAAGAGTGACGTAAAAACGGATGGAAATGGCCCCCAAAATGGGCGGAATTGGCCGGAATTGGCCCAAATGGGCGGAATTGGCCCAAAGGAGCCGCGAGCACGAGGAGCTGAGGCGGCGCTGGGAGGGGGGGATGGGGCAGGGTCAGGGAGCTCTGGGGGGGACCCCAGACCCACGAGAGCCCCGCGAGTGGGGAGGAGACCCCCTGAGATGGGCGGGGGAAAAGCGGGGAAAAAATGAGAAAAAACGGTGAAAAAATGTGGAAATTTGTGGTGAAAAACTTGGTGGGAAAATGGGGAAAGAATGGTGGGAAAATGGTCGAAAAATGGGCAAAAATGGGGGGAAAATGGTGGGAAAATGGGGAAAAAATGGTGGGAAAAAAAGGTGGGAAAATGGTGGAAAAATGGGAAAAAATGGGGAAAAAATTGTGGGAAAATGGGGAAAAAATGGTGGAAAAATGGGGAAAAAATGGGGGAAAAATGGTGAAAAATGTGGAAATTTATTGGAAGAGTGATGTAAAAACGGATGGAAATGGCCCCAAAATGGGCGGAATTGGCCGGAATTGGCCAAAATGGGCGGAATTGGCCCAAATGGGCGGAATTGGCCCAAAGGAGCCGCGAGCACGAGGAGCTGAGGCGGCGCTGGGAGGGGGGGGATGGGCAGGGTCAGGGAGCTCTGGGGGGGACCCCAGACCCACGAGAGCCCCGCGAGTGGGGAGGAGACCCCCTGAGATGGGCGGGGGAAAAGCGGGGAAAAAATGAGAAAAAACGGTGAAAAAACGGTGAAAAACCGGTGAAAAAATGTGGAAATTTGTGGTGAAAAACTTGGTGGGAAAATGGGGAAAGAATGGTGGGAAAATGGTCGAAAAATGGGCAAAAATGGGGGAAAAATGGTGGGAAAATGGGGGAAAAAATGGTGGGAAAAAAAGGTGGGAAAATGGTGGGAAAATGGGGAAAAAATGGTGGAAAAATGGTGGAAAAATGGTGAAAAAATGTGGAAATTTATTGGAAGAGTGACGTAAAAACGGATGGAAATGGCCCCAAAATGGATGGAAATGGGCGGAATTGGCCCAAATGGGCGGAATTGGCCCAAAGGAGCCGCGAGCACGAGGAGCTGAGGCGGCGCTGGGAGGGGGGGATGGGCAGGGTCAGGGAGCTCTGGGGAGACCCCAGACCCACGAGAGGCCCCGCGAGTGGGGAGGAGACCCCCTGAGATGGGCGGGGGAAAAGCGGGGAAAAAATGAGAAAAAACGGTGAAAAAACGGTGAAAAAATGTGGAAATTTGTGGTGAAAAACTTGGTGGGAAAATGGGGGAAAAAATGGTGAAGAAATGGGGAAAAATTGTGGGGGAAATGGGCAAAAAGTGGTGGGGAAATGGTGGGAAATGGGGGAAAAATGGTGAAAAAATGGGGAAAAAATGGTGGGAAAATGGGGAGAATGGGGGAAAATGGGGAAAAAATGGTGGGAAAATGGGGGGAAAATGGGGGGAAAATGGTGGGAAAAATGGGGGGAAATGGGGGAAAAATGGTGGGAAAATGGTGGAAAAATGGGGGAAAACGGGGAAAATGGTGGGAAAATGGGGAAAAATGCGGAAATATAGTGGGAAAATGGGGAAAATTTGGTGGGAAAATGGGGAAAAATGGTGGAATATAGTGGGAAAATGGGGAAAATCTGGTGGGAAAATGGTGGGAAAATGGGGAAAAAATGGGGAAAAATTGTGGGGGAAATGGGCAAAAAGTGGTGGGGAAATGGTGGGAAAATGGGGAAAAAATGGGGAAGAAATGGTGGGAGAATTGGGAAAATGGGGGAAAATGGTGGGGAAAAAATGGTGGGAAAATGGGGAAAAATGGGGGGAAAATGGTGGGAAATGGGGGGAAAATGGAGAAAAATTTGGTGGGAAAATGGAGAAAAAATGGGGAAAAATTGTGGGGGAAATGGGCAAAAAGTGGTGGGGAAATGGTGGGAAATGGGGAAAAATGGGGAAATATGGTGGGAAAATGGGGAAAAATTGGTGGGAAAATGGTGGGAAATGGGGAAAAAATGGGGGAAAAATGGTGAAAAAATATGGAAATTTATGGTGAAAAACTTGGTGAAAAAATGGGGAAAAAATGGTGGGAAAGTGGTGGAAAAAGGGGAAAAAGGGGAAAATGGTGGGAAAATGGGTAAAAAATGGGGAAAATTGTGGGGGAAATGGGCAAAAAGTGGTGGGAAAATGGTGGAAAATGGGGAAATATAGTGGGAAAATGGGGAAAAACCGGTGAAAATTGGAGAAAAAATGGGGGAAAATAGTGAAGAAATGGTGAAAAAATGGGGAAATTTATGGGGGAAAAATGGGAAAAGTGTGGGGAAAAAAGAGCTAAAAATGGATGGAAATGGCCCCAAAATGGGATCGGAAAAGGCAAAATGGGACAAAATTGCCCCAAACTGGGGAGGAAATTGGGAATTTCGGGGAGAATTTAGGGGGAATTTGGGGAATTTTTTGGGGGAATTTGGAGAGAATTTTTGGGGAATTTTGGAGGGAATTTGGGGAGCGTTTTGGGGGAATTTTGGGGAATTTTTTTGGAAATTTTGTGAGAATTTTTGGGGGAATTTTTGGGAATTTTTTAAGGAAATTTTGGGGGAATTTTTGGAGGAATTTTGAGGGCAATTTCGGGGAGAATTTTGGGGCATTTTGGGGAGAATTTTTGGGGATTTTTTTTGGAAATTTTGTGAGAATTTTTGGGAGCTTTGGGGGAATTTTCGGGAGAATCTTTGGGGGAATTTTGGGGAATTTTTTTAGGAAATTTTGGTGAATTTTTGGAGGAATTTTGAGGGAAATTTCGGGAGAATTTTTGGGGAATTCTTTGAGGAAATTTTGGGGAAAGTTCTGAGGAAAAATTTGGGGAATTGCGACGCCAAAAAACCACCACGAGCACTCAATGAACGAATGAATTAATTAGATCTTTATTAATTAATTATTGGGGGGTCCCGGCTCCTTCCCCTCCCCCACCCCCCCTCGCTTTTGGGGTTAATTAATGGAGGGGGTTAATTAGGGGAGGTTAATTAGGGGGAGGGGTCTTAATATGGGGTTTAATTAAGGGGATTAATTAGGGGAGGGGGGTTAATTACGGGAGTGGGTCTTAATTAGGGGGTTAATTAAGGGACGGGGTTAATTAGGGGGGTTAATTAGGGGAAGGCTTTTAATTAGGGTGGTAATTAAGGGGAGGGGCTTAATTAGGGAGGGGAATAATTAGGGGGGTTAATTAAGGGAGGGGGTTTAATTAAGGAGGGGTTAATTAAGAAGGTTTTAATTAGAGATGGTAATTGGGGGAGGGGTCTTAATTAGGGGACTTAATTAGAGAAGGGGTCTTAATTAGGGGAGGTTAATTAAAGGAGGGGCCTTAATTAGAGCCATTATTAAAAGGACGAGTCTTAATTACAGCCATTAATTACAGAAAAGGGGCCACTAATTATGGAGAGGAGACTTAATTAGAGCCATTAATTATGGGGAGGGGATTTAATTAGAGCCATTAATTAGAGGAAAGCACTTAAATAGGTTTAGTTAATTAGGGAGAGGTCTTAATTAGAGCCATTAATTAGCGGAGGGGACTTAATTAGAGCCATTAATTAGCAGAGAGGAATTATTAGAGCCATTAATTAGACGAAGGGGCTTAATTAGGATGGGCTGATTAGGGAGGAGACTTAATTAAAACCATTAATTATGGGGAGGAGCCTTAATTAAAGCCATTAATTATGGGAATTATTAATAATTACATTAATTATGTAATTAGAACCGTTAATTACAGGAAGGGATTTAATTAGATTGGGTTAATTACGGAGGGGACTTAATTAGAGCCCTTAATTATGGGGAGGGGACTTAATTAGGCTGGGTTAATTAGGGAAGGGACTTAATTAAAGCCATTAATTAAAGAAAGAACATTAATTAAATCCATTAATATGGAAATTTGGGGGGGGTTAATTAAGGGAAAAACCATTAATTACTAGGAGGGGGGGTTGATTAATATGCAAATTAAGAGCATTAGACTTAATTCAAGCGAATTAACGCTTAATTAACGCCATCAATTAACGCTTAATTAGGAACCGACCCCGCTGGGGCGGCGGGGGGGGGGAGGGGAGCGGGGGGGGGGAGGGGACCCCCAAATTTTGGGGTCTGGGGGTTCCCAAATTTGGGGTCTGGGACCCCCCAAAATCCCCCAAATTTTGGGGTCTGGGGTCCTCCAAATTTTCATTTTTTGGCACCCCCAAATTTTCACCCCCAGACCCCAAATTTGCGCCCCCAGACCCCAAATTTTCACCCCCAGACCCCAAATTTTCCTTCCTGGAGACCCCAGACCCAAAATTCGCCAAATTTTCCCTCCTGGGACCCCCCAAAACCCCCAAATTTGAAGCCCCGAACCCCAAATCTTCCCTCCTGGAGCCCCCAGCCCCAAAATTGGCCAAATTTTCCCTTCTAGAACCACCTGAGACCCCCAAATTTCCCCCAAATCCCCCCAAACTTTCCCTCCTGGAGACCCCAGACCCAAAATTGGCCGAACTTTCCCTCCGGGACCCCCCTGGGACCCCCAAATTGGAGCCCCCAGCCCCAAAATTCCCCAAACTTTCCCTTCCAGAGCCGCCCAAAACCCCCAAATTTGAACTTCCCAACCCCAAACTTTCCCTCCTGGACCCCCCCGGGACCCCCAAATTTGAACCCCCAAACCCCAAACTTTCTCTCCTGGAGCCCCCAGACTCAAAACCCCCCAAATTTTCCCTCCTGGACCCCCCAGGGACCCCCAAATTGGAGCCCCCAGCCCCAAAATTCACCCAACTTTCCCTTCTGGACACCCCCAAATTGGAGCCCCCAGCCCCAAAACTGGCCGAGCTTTCCCTCCGGGACCCCCCTGAGAGCCCCAAATTCGAGCCCACAACCGCCAGACTTTCTCTCCTGGAGACCCCAGCCCCAAAATTCGCCAAACTCTCCCTTCTAGACCCCCCCGAGCCCCCCAAACCGGAGCCCCCAGCCCCAAAATTGACCAAACTCTCCCTTCTGGGACCCCCCAAATTCCCCCCGAAATTCGCCAAACTCTCCCTCCGGGACCCCCCGAAACCCCCCAGACTCTCCCTCCTGAAGCCCCCAGCCTCAAAACCGGCCGAACTCTCCCTCCTGGACACCCCCAAACCGGAGCCCCCAGCCCCAAAACCCACCCAACTCTCCCTCCTGGAACCCCCCGAATCCCCCCCAAAATTCGCCAAACTCTCCCTGCGGGACCCCCCGAAACCCCCCAAACTTTCCCTCCTGGAGCCCCCAGCCTCAAAACCCGCCAAACTCTCCCTCCTGAAGCCCCCAGCCCCAAAACCGGCCGAACTCTCCCTCCTGGACACCCCCAAACCGGAGCCCCCAGCCCCAAAACCCACCCAACTCTCCCTCCTGGAACCCCCCGAATCCCCCCCAAAATTCGCCAAACTCTCCCTGCGGGACCCCCCGAAACCCCCCAAACTTTCCCTCCTGGAGCCCCCAGCCTCAAAACCCGCCAAACTCTCCCTCCTGAAGCCCCCAGCCCCAAAACCGGCCGAACTCTCCCTCCTGGACACCCCCAAACCGGAGCCCCCAGCCCCAAAACCCACCCAACTCTCCCTCCTGGAACCGCCCGAATCCCCCCCCGAAATTGGCCAAACTCTCCCTGCGGGACCCCCCGAAAGCCCCCAGGCTCTCCCTCCGGCAGCCCCCCAGGCCGGGCCGGGGCGGGATTTGGGGAGGGGGCTCGAGGGCGTCGCGCAGGATCTGCGAGCAGAGCCCCCCGGCGCGGCGGCACTCGGGGCTCAGCGGGGCCAGGCTGAGGAAGCCGTGCGGGACCCCCGGCAGCACCCGCAGCGTCACCGCCCGGCCCAGCGCCCGCAGCCGCCGCGCCAGCGCCACCGAATCGTCCAGCATCGGGTCCAGGGCGCAGGCCTGAAAAAAAAAAACGCGGATTTTGGGGTGAATTTTGGCGATTTTGGGCAATTTTTTCGCGTTTTTTGGCTGTTTCTAGCGCGACTTTTAGCTGTTCTACGGGCCATTTTGGACCATTTTAGCAGAGTTTAAGAGGGGTTTTCAGACGGTTTTGGAGTCGTTGAAGTCGATTTTGGGGCGAATTTGGGGGATTTTTGGGCCATTTTTAGAGGTTTCGGGGCTGTTCTAGGGGCGGCTTTAGCGGCGTTTTGGACGATTTCA
Source organism: Ammospiza caudacuta (assembly GCF_027887145.1). Taxonomy (NCBI): domain Eukaryota; kingdom Metazoa; phylum Chordata; class Aves; order Passeriformes; family Passerellidae; genus Ammospiza; species Ammospiza caudacuta. Next base: position 426,612 of record NC_080630.1, on the reverse strand, counting down.
GGGCGGTTTTGGAGCGATTTTGGACCATTTTGGGAGGATTTTGGGGCAGTTTAGGTATCGGTGAGGTCGATTTTGGAAGGATTTCGGGTTGAATTTTGGGGAATTTGGGGGATTTTGGGCCATTTTTAGGGGTTTTTAAGGCGATTTTTGGGGGTTTTAGGGCTGTTCTAGGGGCGGCTTTAGCGGCGTTTTGGACGATTTTAGGGCGGTTTTGGAGCTATTTTGGACCATTTTAAGGGGGGTTTTGAGGGTGGTTTTGAGGCGGTTTAGAGATCGTTGGAGTCCGTTTTGGTTGGAATTTGGTGGATTTTGGGCAATTTTTGGCAGTTTTAGGGGTGATTTTGGGGCATTTTAGGGTGATTTTGTTGCTGTTTTAGGCGGCTCTAAGGGCGATTTCGGGGCTGTTTTGGAGCAGATTTGGGGCAGATTGAGGCGGATTTTGGGGGGGTTTTGGTGCCACTGGACCCGAGGCCGCGCCAGCGCCACCGAATCGTCCAGCATCGGGTCCAGGGCGCAGGCCTGAAAAAACGGGAAAAAATCCCGTGATTTTGGGCAATTTTGGGCGTTTTTTCAGCGATTTTTGGACGTTTTTTGGCTGTTTCAGGGGCTGGTTTTAATCGATTTTGGACCGTTTTAAGGGGGGTTTTGAGGGTTTGAGGGTGGTTTTGAGGCGGTTTAGAGATCGTTGAAGTCGATTTTGGGGTGAATTTGGGGGATTTTGGGCAATTTATGGGCCATTTTTAGAGGTTTCGGGGCTGTTCTAGGGGCGGCTTTAGCGGCGTTTTGGACGATTTCAGGGCGGTTTTGGACGGATTTTGGGGTATTTTAGGGAGGTTTTTGGGGGTTTGAGGGGGGATTTGGCATCACTGGAGTAGATTTTGGAATGATTTCGGTGTGAATTTACGGGATTTTGGGCCATTTTAGGGCGATTTTGGGGATTTGAGGGTGGTTTAGGAGGGATTTTGGGAGATTTTTGGGGTGAATTTGGTCGATTTTGGGCAATTTTGGGGAGATTTTGGGGGTTTTCAGGGCGAATTTTGGAGGATTTAAGGGACTTTTTTGGCCACATTCTGGATATTTTTGGAACCACAATTTAAGATTGATTTGAGCCAATCCAGGCCTGATTTGGGTCAATTTTTACCTCTTTTGGGTCCGTTTTAAGTCCCTGTTTTCAGGTCAATTTTGACGTTTTCAGGCCACAATTTCAACATGCTTTGGGAGGAAATTTTGGAATTCTTTGGCCAAATTTTGCTATTTTTAAAGACGGATCCTGGTGCTATTTTGAGTTGAATTTGGGCGGGGAAATTTTGAATTTTTAACGTGATTTTTTTTTTTTTGCTTTTTTTGCACCAAATTTCACTTTTTTTTTTCCCCCTAAATTCCGGATTTTTTCGGGGTATTTTTTTTTTTTTTTTTTAATTTTGGGATTTTTTTCCCATCTTTTTTTTGGGGGGAAATTTTGGGGTTTTTTTTTTTTGGGGGGGAGGGGTCTCTCACCACCAGGTGCACGGGGGGGAGCCCCCCGAGCAGCGAATCCGGGGCCAACAGGGGGGACATGAAGGGGTCCCGGGGGGGTTTTGGGGGAATTTCCCCAAAAATCGCTGGGGGTCCCCCGGTCCGGAGGGGCCGAAATCCTTCAGGGTACCCCAAAAATTTGGGGGGGTCCTCGAGGGGATCTTCAGGGGGGTCCTCGGCTCCGTCCCCGTCCGAGTTTGGGGCTGGTTCTGCAAAAAAATTAAAAAAAAAAAAAAAAGGGGGAAGGGGGAGAAAAAATGTAAGGTTTGGGTGAAAATTGCAGAAAAAATGGTCAAAAAGTGACAAAAAATTAAAAAAAAAAAAATTTCCCCAAATTGACCCCAACGCTGCTCCAAAAATCGCAGAAATTCACCTCGAAATTCCACAAAAAATACCCCCCAAAATGCCACAGAAAAAAATCCCAAAATTCCACCCAAAAATCCCTCAGAAAATCGCTCAAAAATCCCAAAATTCCACCCAAAAATCCCTCAGAAAATCCCCCAAAAATCCCAAAATTCCCCCCAAAAATCCCCCAAGAAAATCCCCCAAAAAATCCCAAAATTCCACCCAAAAATCCCTCAGAAAATCGCCCCAAAAAAAAACCCAAAATATTTTCCCAAAAACCCCAAAATTCCTCCATAAATTTTCTTCCAAAATCCCCAAATAATCCCCAAAAAAATCTCCAAAAAATCCAAAAAATTCCCCCCAAAATTCCCCCATTTTTTGGGACCCCTCCAAATTTGGGACCCCTCCCCATTTTTGGACCCCCTCCCCATTTTTTGGGACCCCTCCCCGTTTTCTGGGACCCCTCCCCATTTTTGGACCCCTCCCCATTTTTTGGGACCCCTCCCCGTTTTTTGGGACCCCTCCCCGTTTTTCGGACCCCTCCCCGTTTTCTGGGACCCCTCCCCAATTTGGGGACCCCTCCCCATTTTTTGGGTCCCCTCACCTGTTTTGGGGGGGGGTCTCCCCCTGAGGAGCCCCCCCAGCCAGGCCGCCCCCCCCCGCAGCCCCCTCAGGATCAGCCCCTCCCCCACCGCGGGCCGGGAGGGGGGAGGGGAGCGCGGCCCCTCCCCCAACGTGCCTGCCAAAGGGAAAAAAAAAATTAAAAAATCACCGAAATTGAGCAAAACTGGCGCAAAAATCTGAATAAAATTATCCCAGAATGAGCCCCAGGAATATCCTCAAATTTATCCCAAAATTATCCCAGAATTGTCCCAAAATCAGCCTGAAATATCCCAAAATTGTCCCAGAATTAGCCCAAAATTAGCCCAAATTTAGCCCAAAACTATCCCAGAATTATCCCAAAATCAGACCCAAAATTACCAAAAAATTGACCGAAAACCACACCAAAACTGTCCCAGAATTATCCCTAAATAAGCCCCAAAATTACGCAAAATCAGCTCAAAATCGGTCCCAAAATCATCCCAGAATTATCCCCAAATTACCCCAGAATTACCCCAAAATCAGACCCAAAATTACCAAAAAATTGACCGAAAACCGCCCCAAAATTGTCCCAGAATTATCCCTAAATAAGCCCCAAAATTACGCAAAATCAGCTCAAAATCGGCCCCAAAATCACCCCAGAATTATCCCCAAATTACCCCAGAATTACCCTAAAATTAGACCCAAAATTACCAAAAAATTGACTGAAAACCGCCCCAAAATTGTCCCAGAATTATCCCTAAATAAGCCCCAAAATTACGCAAAATCAGCTCAAAATCGGCCCCAAAATCATCCCAGAATTATCCCCAAATTACCCCAGAATTATCCCAAAATCAGACCCAAAATTACCAAAAAATTGACTGAAAACCGCCCAAAAATTATCCCAGAATTACCCCAAAAATCAGACCCCAAATCAGCCCCAAATTTATCCCCAAATTATCTCAAAATCAGCCCCAAAATCACCCCAGAATTATCCCAAAATCAGGCCCAAGGTCAGCCCAAAATTATCCCAGAATTATCCCAAAATCACCCAAAAATCCGACCTAAATTAAGCCCCAAAATCACCCCAAAATTATCCCAGAATTCTCCCAAAATTATCCCATAATTGTCCCAAAATCAGCCTGAAATGATCCCAAAATTGTCCCAGAATTAGCTCAAATTTAGTCCAAAATTAGCCCAAATTTAGCCCAAAACTATCCCAGAATTATCCCTAAATCAGCCCCAAAATTATCCCAAAATCAGACCCAAAATTACCAAAAAATTGACCGAAAACCACCCCAAAACTGTCCCAGAATTATCCCAAAATCAGACCCAAAATTACGGAAAATCAGCTCAAAATCAGCCCCAAAATCACCCCAGAATTATCCCAGAATTACCCCAGAATTACCCCAAAATCAGACCCAAAATTACCAAAAATTTCCCATTTTTCCCCCATTTTTTCCTCAATGTCCCCGATGTCCCCAATCCCATTTTTCCCATTTTTTTCCCATTTTTCCCCCAGTTTTTCCTCACTGTCCCCAACCCCATTTTCCCTCCATATTTTCCCCATTTTTTCTCCATTTTCCACCCAATTTTTTCCCAATTTTTTCCCAATTTTTCCCAGTGTCCCCAATGCCCCCAATGTCCCCAAAATCCCCCAATGTCCTCAATCCCATTTTTTCCCAATTTTTCCCCATTTTTCCCCAATGTCCCCAATCCCATTTCCCCCCCCATTTTTCCTCCATATTTTCCCCCATTTTCCCTCCATATTTCCCCAATTTTTCCCCAATTTTTTCCCAATTTTTTCTCAATGTCCCCAATGTCCCCAATCCCATTTTTCCCCCATTTTTCCCCCAATGTCCCCAATCCCATTTCCCCCCCCCCATTTTCCCTCCATATTTTCCCCCATTTTTTCTCCATTTTCTACCCCATTTTTTTCAATTATTTGTCATTGTCCCCAATGTCCCCAATGGCCCCAACGTCCCCAAATCCCCCAATGTCCCCAATCCCATTTCCCCCCCATTTTTCCCCCCAATTTTTCCCCATTTTTCCTCCATATTTCCCCCAATTTTTCCCCAATTTTCCACCCAATTTTTTCCCCATTTTTCCCCAATGTCCCCAATCCCATTTCCCCCCCATTTTTCCTCCATATTTTCCCCCATTTTCCCTCCATATTTCCCCAATTTTTCCCCAATTTTTTCCCAATTTTTTCTCAATGTCCCCAATGTCCCCAATCCCATTTTTCCCCCATTTTTCCCCCAATGTCCCCAATCCCATTTCCCCCCCCCCATTTTCCCTCCATATTTTCCCCCATTTTTTCTCCATTTTCTACCCCATTTTTTTCAATTATTTGTCATTGTCCCCAATGTCCCCAATGCCCCCAACGTCCCCAAATCCCCCAATGTCCCCAATCCCATTTCCCCCCCATTTTTCCCCCCAATTTTTCCCCATTTTTCCTCCATATTTCCCCCAATTTTTCCCCAATTTTCCACCCAATTTTTTCCCCATTTTTCCCCAATGTCCCCAATCCCATTTCCCCCCCATTTTTCCTCCATATTTTCCCCCATTTTCCCTCCATATTTCCCCAATTTTTCCCCAATTTTTTCCCAATTTTTTCTCAATGTCCCCAATGTCCCCAATCCCATTTTTCCCCCATTTTTCCCCCAATGTCCCCAATCCCATTTCCCCCCCCCATTTTCCCTCCATATTTTCCCCCATTTTTTCTCCATTTTCTACCCCATTTTTTTCAATTATTTGTCATTGTCCCCAATGTCCCCAATGGCCCCAACGTCCCCAAATCCCCCAATGTCCCCAATCCCATTTCCCCCCCATTTTTCCCCCCAATTTTTCCCCATTTTTCCTCCATATTTCCCCCAATTTTTCCCCAATTTTCCACCCAATTTTTTCCCCATTTTTCCCCAATGTCCCCAATCCCATTTCCCCCCCATTTTTCCTCCATATTTTCCCCCATTTTCCCTCCATATTTCCCCAATTTTTCCCCAATTTTTTCCCAATTTTTTCTCAATGTCCCCAATGTCCCCAATCCCATTTTTCCCCCATTTTTCCCCCAATGTCCCCAATCCCATTTCCCCCCCCCATTTTCCCTCCATATTTTCCCCCATTTTTTCTCCATTTTCTACCCCATTTTTTTCAATTATTTGTCATTGTCCCCAATGTCCCCAATGGCCCCAACGTCCCCAAATCCCCCAATGTCCCCAATCCCATTTCCCCCCCATTTTTCCCCCCCATTTTTCCCCCCAATTTTTCCTCCATATTTCCCCCAATTTTTCCCCAATTTTTCCCCAATTTTCCACCCAATTTTTTCCCACTTTTTTCTCAATGTCCCCAAGTGTCCCCAACGTCCCCAATGCCCCCAGACCTGCGTAGGCGCCCAGGCACTGGCACAGCACGCCCAGGGGCAGCAGGGGGTCCATGAGCGTCAGCAGCCGCGACGGCGACGCCGCCGCCCGCACCAGCGTCACCGGGTAGGCGGCCACCACGGCCTGGGGCACGCGGACGCCCAGCGCCACCGCCCGCAGGGACACGCCCAGGCACAGGTTGCCGCCGGCGCTGTCCCCGGCCACGCACACGCGCTCCGCCGTCGAGCCTGGGGACGGCCAAAAGGCGTTGGGGACGTTGAGAGAAAATTGGGCGAAAATCGGGGGGGGAAAAATGGGGGGAAAAAATGGGGTAAGTGGGATTGGGGGCATTGGGGACATTGGGGAGCTTGGGGACATCGGGGACATTGGGGACATTGGGGACAAAATGGCGGAAATTGGAAGAAAATTGGGAAAAAATGGGATTGGGGACATTGGGGACATTGGGGACATTGAGGAGCTTGGGGACATTGGGGACATTGGGGACATTGAGAACACTGAGGAGCTTGGGGACATCGGGGACATTGGGGGCATTGGGGACATTGGGACAAAATGGCGGAAATTGGGCGAAAATTGGGCAAAAATGGGATTGGGGACATTGGGGACATTGGGAAAATTGGGGACATTGAGGTATCGGGGACATTGGGGACATTGGGACAAAATGACAGAAATTGGAAGAAAATTGGGAAAAAATGGGATTGGGGACATTGGAGACATTGGGGACATTGAAGGGACTGGGGACATTGGGGACATTGAGGGGATTGGGGACATCGGGGACATTGGGGACATTGGGACAAAATGGCGGAAATTGGACGAAAATTGGGCAAAAATGGGATTGGGGACATTGGGGACATTGGGGACATTGAGGAGCTTGGGGACATTGGGGACATTTGGGGACATCGGGGACATTGGGGACATTGGGGACATTGAGAACACTGAGGAGCTTGGGGACATCGGGGACATTGGGGGGCATTGGGGACATTGGGACAAAATGGCGGAAATTGGGCGAAAATTGGGCAAAAATGGGATTGGGGACATTGGGGACATTGGGAAAATTGGGGACATTGAGGTATCGGGGACATTGGGGACATTGGGACAAAATGACAGAAATTGGAAGAAAATTGGGAAAAAATGGGATTGGGGACATTGGAGACATTGGGGACATTGAAGGGACTGGGGACATTGGGGACATTGAGGGGATTGGGGACATCGGGGACATTGGGGACATTGGGACAAAATGGCGGAAATTGGACGAAAATTGGGCAAAAATGGGATTGGGGGACATTGGGGACATTGGGGACATTGAGGAGCTTGGGGACATTGGGGACATTCGGGGACATCGGGGACATTGGGGACATTGGGGACATTGAGAACACTGAGGAGCCTGGGGACATCGGGGACATTGGGGGGCATTGGGGACATCGGGACAAAATGGCGGAAATTGGGCGAAAATTGGGCAAAAATGGGATTGGGGACATTGGGGACATTGGGAAAATTGGGATTGGGGGACATTGGGGACATTGGGGACATTTGGGGGACATCGGGGACATTGGGGACATTGGGGACGTCGGGGACATTGGGACATTGGGACAAAATGGCGGAAATTGGAAGAAAATGGGGAAAAAATGGGATTGGGGACATTGGGGACATTGGGGACATTGAGGGGATTTGGGGACATTGAAACAAAATGGCGGAAATTGGGGGAAAATTTGGGAAAATTGGGAAAAACTGGGATTGGGGACATTGGGGACGTTGGGGACATTAATGTGATTTGGGGACATTGGGGGAAAAATGGGAGGAAAAAGGGAAAAAGGGAAAAAGGGGAAAATTTCATCCCCTAAAAGCCCCCCAACCCCCTCCCAACACCCCAAATTTTCCCAAAATCCCCCAAATTTTCCCAAAACTCGCCCAAATTTTCCCCAAACCCCCCGAATTTCCCCCAAATCACGCACCCAGCATGCGGCAGTGCCTCAGTGCCCAGCAGTAGGCGTAGAAGCACTCCCAAAAATCCATTGAAATCCAAATTTAACCCATTTCACCCCCCAAAAACCCCTAAAACTCCCCCAAATTTCCCCAAAAATCCCCAAATTTTCCCAAAATCCCCCGAATTTCCCCCAAATCACACACCCAGCATACGGCAGTGCCTCAGTGCCCAGCAGTAGGCGTAGAAGCATTCCCAAAAATCCATTGAAATCCAAATTTAACCCCATTTCACCCCCCAAAACCCCTCCCAAGTGGCCCAAAAACCCCAAAAATCCCCGAATTTTCCAAAACTCCCCAAATTTCACCCACCCAGCATGCGGCAGTGTCTGAGTGCCCAGCAGTAGGCGTAGAAGCATTCCAAAAATCCATTGAAATCCAAATTTAACCCCATTTCACCCCCCAAAACCCCCATAATTCCCCCAAATTTTCCCAAAATCCCCGGAATTTCCCCCAAATCACCCACCCAGCATGCGGCAGTGCCTGAGGGCCCAGCAGTAGGCGTAGAAGCACTCCCAAAAATCCATTGAAATCCAAATTTAACCCCATTTCACCCCCCAAAACCCCTCCCAAGTGGCCCAAAATTCCCCAAATTCCCCCAAATTTTCCCAAAATCCCCGGAATTTCCCCCAAATCACGCACCCAGCATGCGGCAGTGCCTCAGTGCCCAGCAGTAGGCGTAGAAGCACTCCCAAAAATCCATTGAAATCCAAATTTAACCCCCATTTCACCCCCCAAAACCCCTCCCAAGTGGCCCAAAATTCCCCAAATTCCCCCAAATTTTCCCAAAATCCCCGGAATTTCCCCCAAATCACGCACCCAGCATGCGGCAGTGCCTCAGTGCCCAGCAGTAGGCGTAGAAGCACTCCCAAAAATCCATTGAAATCCAAATTTAACCCCATTTCACCCCCCAAAGCCCCCCATAATTCCCCCAAATTTTCCCAAAATCCCCGGAATTTCCCCCAAATCACGCACCCAGCATGCGGCAGTGCCTCAGGGCCCAGCAGTAGGCGTAGAAGCACTCCTCCAGGGCGCGGGGGAACGGCGCCTCGGGGGCCAGCGCGTAATCCACCGAGAGGATGGGGGCGCCCAGGTCGCGCGCCCAGCGCCGCAGGTACGGCTCGTGCGAGCGCGACGTCTGCGCCACGAAGCCGCCGCCGTGGAAGTGCAGCAGCAGCCCCGGGCTGGGCGGCAGGGGCGGCCCCCGGCGCCAGGGAAATCCGGAGGGGGCCCAGGGACCCCCGTCCTGCCGGGTCAGGGCGCTCAGGGCGGCCGAGTCCTGGAAAAATGGGAAAAAAAAAGCAAAAAAATTGGTGAAAAAATGGTTCAAATCGGCCCAGAAACGGCGTTAAATTGAGCCAAAATCCGCCCGGAGTTCGGCAAAAATTGACCCCAAAATTTGCATGAAATTCGCTCAAAATACGCCCAGAGTTTGGCGAAAATTGACCCAAAATTTGCATGAAATTCACTCAAAATCCGCCCAGAATTCGGCGAAAATTGACCCAAAATTTGCATGAAATTCGCTCAAAATACACCCAGAATTCAGCAAAAATTGACCCAAAATTTGCATGAAATTCGCTCAAAACCGACCCAGAATACAGCAAAAATTGACCCAAAATTTACATGAAATTCACTCAAAATACGCCCAGAGTTCGGCAGGAATTGACCCAAAATTTGCATGAAATTCACTCAAAATACACCCAGAATTCAGCAGAAATTGACCCAAAATTTGCATGAAATTCGCTCAAAATGCACCCAGAATTCACCCAAACTTAGCTCAAAAATTGCACAAAATTTGGCAAAAATTCGCTCAATATCCACCTAAAATTCACATAAATTTGCCTAAATTCGCCCAAAATTCATTGAAAATTCACTCAGAAGTCTCCCAAAATCCACCTGAAATTCGCACAAATTTACTCATAATTTGCACAAAATTCACCCAAGATTCACCCCAAATCCACCGAAAATTCACAGAAAATTCACCCAAAAATTCATCAAAAATTCAATGAAAATTCATCCCAAAATTCACCCCAATCTACCCAAATTCTCTCATGATTTGCATCAATTTTGGCAGAATTTTGGGTGAATTTTGGGTGAATTTTGGGTGAATTTTGGGGTGACTTTGGGTGAATTTTGACCCCAGGTCCTGCCGGGTCAGGGCGCTCAGGGCGGCCGAGTCCTGGAAAAATGGGAAAAAAGCAAAAAAAAATTGGTGAAGAAATGGTTGAAATTGGCCCAGAAATGGCGTTAAATTGATGCCACAGGAGAGCAGTCAAATGTCAAAAAAATTCAATTTATAACCCCAAAAATGCCATTTTTAACCCCCAAAACCCCCTCAAACCTGCTCCAAACTTCCCGAAATTTTCCCAAATTTTCCCGAATTTCCGGAATTTTCCGGAATTTTCTGGAACTCTCACCTGTCCCTCCCTGATGTGACAGGAGAGCAGTCTCAGGTTGAGGGGAGCGGAACCCAAACATCCCAAAGAAACCCCAAAAAGTCCCCAAATAAATCTGAATAAATCCCCAAAAATCACCAAAAATAATCCTGAAAAAATCCTGAAAAATTCCCCAAAACTTCCCCGGAAAATCCTGAAAAAATCCCCAAAAAATCTTGAAAAAAATCCCCCAAAAATTCTGAAAAAATTCTGAAAAAAATCTGAAAAAAAATCTGAAAAAAAATTCTGAAAAAAATCTGAAAAAATCCCCAAAAAATCCCCCAAAAATCCCGAACATCTGACTGCAAAATAGTGGGGAAATCTGCCCCAAAATAGGCAGAAAATTCAATTTATAACCCAAAAAATGCCATTTTTAACCCCCTAAACCCCCTCAAACCTGCTCCAAACTTCCCGAAATTTTGCAGAATTTTGCAGAATTTTCCCAGAACGTTCCAGAAGGTTCCAGACCCACCTGTCCCTCCCGGATGTGATAGGAAAGGAGTCTGAGGTTGAGGTTTGTGGGTCCCAGGTGCGCCGGGAGGGCCCAAAAACCCCAAATAAATCCCAAATAAATCCCAAATAAATCCCAAATAAATCCCCAAAAGTCACCAAAAATGATCCTGAAAAAATCCCGAAAAAATTCTGAAAAATTCCTCAAAACTTCCCCGGAAAATCCTGAAAAAATCCCCCAAAAAATCTTGAAAAAAATCCCCCAAAAATTCAAAAAATTCTGAAAAAATTACAAAAAAATTACAAAAAAATTCTGAAAAAATTCTGAAAAAATTCTGAAAAAATTCTGAAAAAATCCCCGAAAAATCCTGAACATCTGACTGCAAAATAGTGGGAAAATCTGCCCCAAAATAGGCAGAAAATTCAATTTACAACCCAAAAAATGCCACTTTTAAGCCCCTAAACCCCCTCAAACCTGCTCCAAACTTCCCGAAATTTTGCAGAATTTTGCAGAATTTTCCCAGAACGTTCCAGAAGGTTCCAGACCCACCTGTCCCTCCCGGATGTGATAGGAAAGGAGTCTGAGGTTGAGGTTTGTGGGTCCCAGGTGCGCCGGGAGGGCCCAAAAACCCCAAATAAATCCCAAATAAATCCCAAATAAATCCCCAAAAGTCACCAAAAATAATCCTGAAAAAATCCTGAAAAATTCCCCAAAATCCTGAAAAAATCCCCAAAAAATCTTGACAAAAATCCCAAAAATTTCCAAAAAAATTCTGAAAAAATCCCCAAAAAATCCCCCAAAAAAATCCCCAAAAAAATCCCCAAAAATCCTGAACATCTGACTGTACAATACTGAAAGAACCACCCCAAAAGGGGGCAAAAAATGCCAAAAAAATTCAATTTATAACCCCAAAAAAATCGCGTTTTGAAGCAGAAAAATCCCATGTAACCCCCCCAAACCCCCCTCAAATTTCCCCGAATTTCCGGAATTTTCTGGAATTTTCCGGAATTTTCCGGAGCTCTCACCTGTCCCTCCCGGATGTGATAGGAGAGCAGTCTGAGGTTGAGGTTGGCGGGCCCCAGGTGCGCCCGGGGGGGGGCGATGCTGACGCTCCGCGTGGGGTCCTTGGCCAGGGGCAGCTCCAGGGGCTCGGGGGGCACGGCCAGGGCCCGGCACAGCCCCACCTGCACCGACGCCAGCGACGCCACCGACTGCAGAAACAGCAAAAAATAAAATAAACTGCAAAATCTTAAAATATCCCCCCAAAAACCCCCAAGGTTCTGCGAGAAACGGTGAGAAAATGGCGAAAAAAGGTGAAAAAACGGCCAAAAACCGTGGGGAAATGGGCTCAAAATGCATCAAAAATTGAAAAAGAAAAGGGATTTGGGAACCCGAAAATCCTGAAAAAATCCCCCCCAAAAATTCCCAATTTTTCCCCAAAAAGAATCCAAAAAAATCCCAAAATTCACCCAAAAAATCCCAAAATTCCCAGGGCCCGGCACAGCCCCACCTGCACCGACACCAGCGACGCCACCGACTGCAGAAACAGCAAAAAATAAAATAAACTGCAAAATCTTAAAATATCCCCCCAAAAACCCCCAAGGTTCTGCGAGAAACGGTGAGAAAATGGCGAAAAAGGTGAAAAAACGGCCAAAAACCGTGGGGAAATGGGCTCAAAATGCATCAAAAATTGAAAAAGAAAAGGGATTTGGGAACCCGAAAATCCTGAAAAAATCCCCCCCAAAAATTCCCAATTTTTCCCCAAAAAGAATCCAAAAAAATCCCAAAATTCACCCAAAAATTCCCAAAATTCCCAGGGCCCGGCACAGCCCCACCTGCACCGACACCAGCGACGCCACCGACTGCAGAAACAGCAAAAAATAAAATAAACTGCAAAATCTTAAAATATCCCCCCAAAAACCCCCAAGGTTCTGCGAGAAACGGTGAGAAAATGGCGAAAAAAGGTGAAAAAACGGCCAAAAACCGTGGGGAAATGGGCTCAAAATGCATCAAAAATTGAAAAAGAAAAGGGATTTGGGAACCCGAAAATCCTGAAAAAATCCCCCCAAAAATTCCCAATTTTTCCCCAAAAAGAATCCAAAAAAATCCCAAAATTCACCCAAAAATTCCCAAAATTCACCCAAAAAATCCCAAAATTCCCAGGGCCCGGCACAGCCCCACCTGCACCGACGTCAGCGACGCCACCGACTGCAGAAACAGCAAAAAATAAAATAAACTGCAAAATCTTAAAATATCCCCCCAAAAACCCCCAAGGTTCTGCGAAAAACGGTGAGAAAATGGCGAAAAAAGGTGAAAAAATGAGGAAAAAAGGTGAAAAAACGGCCAAAAACCGTGGGGAAATGGGCTCAAAATGCATCAAAAATTGAAAAAGAAAAGGATTTAGGAAGCCAAAAATCCTGAAAAATCCCCCCAAAAATTCCCAATTTTTCCCCAAAAAGAGTCCAAACAAATCCCAAAATTCACCCAAAAAAATCCCAAAATTCACCAAAAAATTCCCCAAATTCCCAGGGCCCGGCACAGCCCCACCTGCACCGACGTCAGCGACGCCACCGACTGCAAAAACGCCAAAAAATAAAATAAACTGCAAAATCCAAAATATTCCCCCAAAAACCCCCAAGGTTCTGCGAGAAACGGTGAAAAAATGGCGAAAAAAGGTGAAAAAATGAGGAAAGAAGGTGAAAAAACGGCCAAAAACCGTGGGGAAATGGGCTCAAAATGCATCAAAAATTGAAAAAGAAAAGGGATTTGGGAACCCGAAAATCCTGAAAAAATCCCCCCCAAAAATTCCCAATTTTTCCCCAAAAAGAGTCCAAACAAATCCCAACATTCACCCAAAAAAATCCCAAAATTCACCCAAAAAATCCCAAAATTCCCAGGGCCCGGCACAGCCCCACCTGCACCGACGCCAGCGACGCCACCGACTGCAGAAACAGCAAAAAATAAAATAAACTGCAAAATCCAAAATATTCCCCCAAAAACCCCCAAGGTTCTGCGAGAAACGGTGAGAAAATGGCGAAAAAAGGTGAAAAAACGGCCAAAAACCGTGGGGAAATGGGCTCAAAATGCATCAAAAATTGAAAAAGAAAAGGGATTTGGGAACCCGAAAATCCTGAAAAAATCCCCCCAAAAATTCCCAATTTTTCCCCAAAAAGAATCCAAAAAAATCCCAAAATTCACCCAAAAAAATCCCAAAATTCACCAAAAAATTCCCCAAATTCCCAGGGCCCGGCACAGCCCCACCTGCACCGAGGTCAGCGACGCCACCGACTGCAAAAACAGCAAAAAATAAAATAAACTGCAAAATCCAAAATATTCCCCCAAAAACCCCCAAGGTTCTGCGAGAAACGGTGAAAAAATGAGGAAAAACGGCCAAAAACTGTGGAAAAATGGGCTCAAAATGCATCAAAAATTGAAAAAAAAAAGGATTTAGGAAGCCAAAAATCCTGAAAAAATCCCCCCAAAAATTCCCAATTTTTCCCCAAAAAGAATCCAAAAAAATCCCAAAATTCACCCAAAAAATCCCAAAATTCACCCAAGAATTCCCCAAATTCCCAGGGCTCGGCACCGAGGTCAGCGACGCCACCGACTGCAAAAGGGGCAAAATTCAAATAAATTCAAAATTCCAAAATATTCCCCAAAAATCCCCAAGGTTCTGCGAGAAATGGTGAACAAATGAGGAAAAAAAGTGAAAAAACGGTGAAAAAATGAGTAAAACACGTGAGAAAATGGGCTCAAAATGCATCAAAAATTGACAAAAAATGGGATTTAGGAACCCGAAAATCCTGAAAAAATTCCCCCAAAAATTCCCAATTTTTCCCCAAAAAAAGTCCAAAAAAATCCCAAAATTCACCCAAAAATTCCCAAAATTTGGGGGAATTTTGGGGATTTTGGGGGGGATTTTTTGGGGATTTTTTTGGGTTTTTTTGGGGGATTTTTTTGGGTTTATTTGGGGATTTTTTGGGATTTTTGGGGATGTTTTGGGGATTTTTTGGGGATTTTCAGGTGTAGATTTTGGGGTTTTTTGGGGTTTTCATGTGGGGTTTTTGGGTTTTTTGGGGGATTTTCAAGTGACATTTTCGGGGGATTTTTGGGATCCAATCATTTTTGGGGGTTGGGATTTTTTTGGGTTTTTTTGGGGGATTTTTGAGGGATTTTTTGGTTTTTTGGGGGGGATTTTTTGGGGATTTTTGGGGGATTTTTTGGGGTTTTTTGGGATTTTTTGGGGGATTTTTTTTTGCTTTTTTGGGGGTTTTTTTGGGGGGTTTTTCATGTGGGATTTTTGGGTTTTTTTTGGGGGGTTTCATGTCGGGATTTTGGGATTTTTGTGGGTTTTTTGGGGGGCTTTTTTGGGGCTTTCAGCTGGGATTTTGGGTTTTTTTTGGGGTTTTCATGTGGAATTTTCAGGATTTTGGGGGCTTTTGGGGGGAATTTTGGGGGAATTTTTTGGGCTTTTTTGGGGGTTTTTTAAAGGGGTTTTTCATGTGGGATTTTTGGTTTTTTTCAGGGTTTTCAAGTGAGATTTTTGGGGGATTTTTGGGATCCAAACATTTTTGGAGGTTGGGGTTTTTTTCGGGGGATTTTTTGGGGATTTTTTTGGGGGGATTTTCAGGTGTGGATTTTGGGGTTTTTTGGGGGGTTTTTCATGTGGGATTTTTGGTTTTTTGGGGGGTTTTATATCGGGTTTTTGGGATTTTTGTGGGGTTTTTTTTTGTTTTTTTGGGGCTTTCAGCTGGGATTTTGGGTTTTTTTGGGGTTTCCAAGTGGAATTTTCAGGATTTTTTTATTTTTTGGGGTTTCCAAGTGGAATTTTCAGGATTTTGGGGCTTTTTGGGATTTCCATGTGGAATTTTCAGGATTTTGGGGTTTTTTCGGGTTTCCAAGTGGAATTTTCAGGATTTTTTTATTTTTTGGGGTTTCCAAGTGGGATTTTCAGGATTTTTGGATTTTGGGGGTTCTTACGGCCAGCAGCTCGGTCTCGGTGAGGTTCCAGAAGCTCTTCCAGAAATGCACGTCCAAGTTCTGGGTCAGGCGCTCGAACTCGGCCCCGCGCAGCTCCGGGTCCAGCGCGAATTTCCCGCTGGTGAAAAGCGACCCCGCCGCCACCCCTGGCCCCCAAAAGCGACAAAAGCACCCCAAAATCAGCTCCGGGATACGAAAAACATCAAATTCACAAAAAAATCCCCAAAATTTTACACAAAAAACCCCCAAAATTCACCCCAAAAACCCCCAAAACCATCACAAAATCCACCCAGAGACGCCCAAAATACCCCAAAATCCACCCCAAAGTCCCCCAAATTACCCCAAAATCCACCCCAAAAGCCCCAAAATCGGACCCCAGAAAACCCAAAATAAGAAAAAAAAAATCCCAAAATTTCACCCCAAAAAACCCCAAAATTCGTCCAAGAAAAAACCCAAAAAAATCGACCCCAAAATCCACCCCAAAAAAATCCCCCAAATCACCCCAAAATCAGCTCCGAGATATGAAAAACATCAAATCCACAAAAAAATCCATGAGAAAACTCCCCAAAGAACCCCAAAATTCACCCAAAACCCCCCAAAAATTCACCCAAAAACCCCCGAAATTCCAACCAAAACAAAAACCTCCAAAAATTCACAAATTCCTCCAAAAGATCACAAAACCTCCCCAAATTTCCCCCAAAATCGAACCAAAAATCTGCATAAAACCCCCAAAATCGACCCAAAATCGACCCAAAATTCCCCAAAATCGACCCAAAATTCCCCAAAATCGACCCAAAATTCCCCAAAATTGACCCAAAATCCCCCAAAATCGACCCAAAATCCCCCAAAATTGGCCCAAAAACCCTCAAAAAAAACCCCCCAAAATCCACCTAAAATTCCCTCAAAATTGCGCGAGAATCGCTCAAAATTTGCCCAAATTTGCCCAAATTTTCCCAAATTTGCCCCATTTTTGGTGTCTCACCGAGGCCGGGCTCGCGGCTGCCGTAATTCTCGCCGAAGGACACGAGGCCGATGGCCAACGTCTGCAGGAACGGCCGCAGCGACGGCACGAACTGCGGACAGTGGACAGCGGTGGTCATCGATGGTCATCAATGGTCAGTGATGGTCAGTGATGGTCATCAGTGGTCATCAGTGGTCAGTGATGGTCATCAATGGTCATCAATGGTCAGTGATGGTCATCAATGGTCATCAATGGTCATCAATGGTCAGTGATGGTCATCAATGGTCATCAATGGTCAGTGATGGTCATCAATGGTCATCAATGGTCATCAATGGTCATCAATGGTCAGTGATGGTCATCAGTGGTCATCAGTGGTCAGTGATGGTCATCAATGGTCATCAATGGTCATCAATGGTCATCAATGGTCATCAATGCTCAGTGATGGTCATCAGTGGTCAGTGATGGTCATCAATGGTCATCAATGGTCAGTGGTGGTCAGTGATGGTCATCAATGGTCATCAATGGTCATCAGTGGTCAGCGATGGTCAGTGATGGTCATCAATGGTCAGTGATGGTCATCAATGGTCATCAGGGGTCAATGGTGGTCATCAATGGTCAGTGATGGTCATCAGTGGTCATCAGTGGTCAGCGATGGTCAGTGATGGTCATTGATGGCCAACGTCTGCAGGAACGGCTGCAGCGACGGCACAAACTGCGGACAGTGGACAGTGATGGTCAGTGATGGTCAGTGATGGTCAGTGATGGTCAGTGATGGTCATCAATGGTCATCAATGGTCAGTGATGGTCAGTGGTGGTCATCCATGGTCATCAATGGTCAGTGATGGTCAGTGATGGTCAGTGGTGGTCATCAATGGTCATCAATGGTCATCAATGGTCATCAATGGTCAGTGATGGTCATCAGTGGTCATCAGTGGTCAGTGATGGTCATCAATGGTCATCAATGGTCATCAATGGTCATCAATGGTCATCAATGCTCAGTGATGGTCATCAGTGGTCAGTGATGGTCATCAATGGTCATCAATGGTCAGTGGTGGTCA
Source organism: Ammospiza caudacuta (assembly GCF_027887145.1). Classification (NCBI taxonomy): domain Eukaryota; kingdom Metazoa; phylum Chordata; class Aves; order Passeriformes; family Passerellidae; genus Ammospiza; species Ammospiza caudacuta. Next base: position 408,931 of record NC_080630.1, on the reverse strand, counting down.
GTGATGGTCATCAATGGTCATCAATGGTCATCAGTGGTCAGCGATGGTCAGTGATGGTCATCAATGGTCATCAATGGTCATCAATGGTCATCAGGGGTCAATGGTGGTCATCAATGGTCAGTGATGGTCATCAGTGGTCATCAGTGGTCAGCGATGGTCAGTGATGGTCATTGATGGCCAACGTCTGCAGGAACGGCCGCAGCGACGGCACAAACTGCGGACAGTGGACAGTGATGGTCATCAATGGTCATCAATGGTCATCAATGGTCATCAATGGTCATCAATGGTCAGTGATGGTCATCAATGGTCATCAGGTGTCAATGGTGGTCATCAATGGTCATCAATGGTCATCAATGGTCAGTGATGGTCATCAATGGTCATCAGGTGTCAATGGTGGTCATCAATGGTCATCAATGGTCAGCGATGGTCAGTGATGGTCATCAATGGTCATCAGGTGTCAATGGTGGTCATCAATGGTCATCAATGGTCAGTGATGGTCAGTGGTGGTCATTAATGGTCATCGGTGGTCATCAATGGTCATCCATGGTCAGCGATGGTCATCAATGGTCAGTGATGGTCATCAATGGTCATCAATGGTCATCAATGGTCATCCATGGTCAGCGATGGTCAGTGATGGTCATTGATGGCCAACGTCTGCAGGAACGGCCGCAGCGACGGCACAAACTGCGGAACGCGACAACGTCACGGCGAGGGTCAACCCATGGTCAACCCAACCCGTGGTCAACCCAACCCGTGGTCAACCAAGACCAACCAATGGTCAACGAGGCCAAGATTGGTCAACCATTGGTCAACCAAGCCAAGACTGACCAACCAACGGTCAATAAAGTCGAGATGGGCCAACCAACGGTGAACAAAGACCAACCAATGGCCAGTGAGGTCAAGGTCAAGCCAATGGTCAAGGCAAAACCAAGCAATGGTCAACCAAACCAAGACTGGCCAAACGATGGTCAACCAAGCCAAGACCAAGCAACCAATGGTCAATGAGACCAAGACCAACCAACCAATGGTCAATGAAGACCAACCAAGCCATCAATGGTCAATGAAGATCAATTAAGCCAAGACCAACCAACCAATGGTCAACCATGGAAAGACCAAGCCATCAATGGTCAACGGAACCAAGACCAACCAACCCAACCATCCCAAACCTTCTAAGAACGTCCAGAAACTCCATAAAACCTCCAAAAATCCCCAAAAATCCCAAAAAAAAACCCCAAAAAAATCCCAAAGTTCCTCCAAGGTTCCTCAAAAGAGCCCAAAAGAACCAATGGTCAATGGAGCGAAGAGCAACCAACCAATGGGCAATGGAGACCAACCAAGGCATGACCAACCAACCCAACCATCCCAAACCTTCCGAGAACTTCCACAAACTCCATCAAACCTCCAGAAAACCTCTAAAAAGCATTAAAAAAATTCCAGAAGAACCCAAAAAACCCCAAAGTTCCTCCAAGGTTCCTCACCTGGAAGCCCAAGCACCTCCCGTAGAAGCAGCCGTTGGGCATCGTCACCACCAATGGTCAACCAAGAAAAGAGCAACCAACCAATGGCGACCAACCAAGGCATGACCAACCAACCCAACCATCCCAAACCTTCCGAGAACCTCCAGAAACTCCATAAAACCTCAAAAAATCCCAGAAAAATCCCAAAAAATGTCAAAAGAACCGAGAAGAACCCAAAACTTGGGATGTTCCTCGCCTGGAAGCCCAAGCACCTCCCGTAGAAGCAGCCGTTGGGCATCGTGGGCAATGGAGACCAACCAAGTCAAGATCAACCAACCAATGGTCAACTCAACCCATGGTCAACACCAAACCAACTAAACCAAGACCAATGGTCAACAAAGACCAACCAAGCCAAGAGCAACCAACCAATGCTCAATGGAGTCAAGAACGACCAACCAATGGTCAACCAAGAAAAGAGCAACCAACCAATGAAGACCAACCAAAGCATGACCAACCAACCCAACGATCCCAAACCTTCCGAGAACTTCCCGAAACTCCACAAAACCTCCAAAAACTCCAAAAAACACCCGAGAAGAACCCGAGAAAAGTTGACGTTCCTCACCTGGAAGCCCAAGCACCTCCCGTAGAAGCAGCCGTTGGGCATCGTGGGCAATGGAGCCAAGAGCGACCAACCAATGGCCAATGAAGGTCAACCAATGACCATCAATGGGCAATGAAGGTCAACCAAGCCAAGAGCAACCAACCAATGGAGACCAACCAAACCAAGACCAACCAACCCAACCATCCCAAACCTTCCGAGAACCTCCCGAAACTCCATAAAACCTCCAAAGAACCCAAAAAAACCCCAAAAAACCCCAAAGTTCCTCCAAGGTTCCTCACCTGGAAGCCCAAGCACCTCCCGTAGAAGCAGCCGTTGTGCATCGTGCTGAACTCCCGCAGCACCACCTCGCTGATCCCTTCCTCCTCCTCCTCCTCCTCCTCCTCCTCCTCACCCTCCTGGTCCCTCCTGACCTTCTGGCCGTCGGGGAACAGGCGCCCGTCCCGGGACACCTCGGCCATCCTGACGGCCAGCACGGCCAGGGCCCGCAGCTGCGCCAGCGCCGCGGCCACGGCCTCCAGCTCGGCGGCGCTGGCGCCGGCGCGGAAGAAGAGGCTGCGGCGCCGCGCGGCCACGAGGCGGCAGCGCTCCACGGCGCGCTCCAGGCACAGCCGCGCCACCTCCGCCAGGCTCCGGTAGCCGTTGCCCGGCGTCGACGCGTCCAGGTCGAAGCTCGGGGCGATCTGGGCCAGGCGGGACAGGGCGGGGCCCAGGTGGCGGCCGTGGTGCAGGAGGGAGGAGAAGGCGGCGGCGAGGCGGCGGCAGGGGGCGGAAACCGGGGCGGGAACGGGGGCGGGAACGGCAACGCCGGGAATGGAGGAGATGGAGGAAACGGCGCCGGAAATGGCGGAACCGGAAACGCCGGGAATGGAGGAGATGGAGGAAACGGCGGAACCGGAAACGGAACCGGAAACGCCGGGAATGGAGGAAACGGCGCCGGAAATGGCGGAACCGGAAACGCCGGGAATGGAGGAAACGGCGGAACCGGAAACGGAACCGGAAGCGCCGGGAATGGAGGAAATGGCGGAACCGGAAACGCCGGGAGTGGAGGAAATGGCGGAACCGGAGACACCGGAAATGGCGGAACCGGAAATGCCGGGAGTTGAGGAAATGGCGGAAACGGCACCGGAAATGGCGGAACCGGAAGCGCCGGGAATGGAGGAAATGGCGGAACCGGAAACGCCGGGAGTGGAGGAAATGGCGGAACCGGAGACACCGGAAATGGCGGAACCGGAAATGCCGGGAGTTGAGGAAATGGCGGAAACGGCACCGGAAATGGCGGAACCGGAAGCGCCGGGAATGGAGGAAATGGCGGAACCGGAAACGTCGGGAATGGAGGAACCGGAAACGCCGGGAATGGAGGAAACGGCGGAACCGGAAATGGAACCGGAAACGCCGGGACTGGCAGGGAGGGAACCGGAAGTGGCGGAATTGGGGTCTGGGGGACTTTGGGGCTGTTTGGGGCTGGCGGGGGGAGGGGAGAAGAAGTTGAGGTTGTCCCTGGCCAAGAGCTGGAGGGACTGGAGGAGGTCCATGGTCGGGGATGGGGTTACTGGTTTGTACTGGTTTGTACTGGGAGGGCACTGGGAGGGGCTAAAAGGGGATTTGGGGGGGACTGGTTTGTACTGGTTTGTACTGGGAGGGCACTGGGAGGGGGTTTGGGGTTACTGGGATGGACTGGGAGGGGTTAAAGAGGGAATTGGGGTTACTGGTTCGTACTGGGAGGGACTGGGAGGGGATTGGGAGGGACTGGGAGGGGGTTTGGGGTTACTGGTTTATACTGGTTTGTACTGGGATGGACTGGGATGGAGTGGTTTGTACTGGGAGGGACTGGGAGGGAACTGGGAGGGGTTAAAGAGGGAATTGGGGTTACTGGTTTATACTGGGAGGGCACTGGGATATACTGGGAGCAAACTGGGAGGGACTGGGATGGACTGGGATATACTGGGAGGGGGTTTGGGGTTACTGGTTTATACTGGTTTGTACTGGGAGGGACTGGGATAAACTGGGAGGGACTGGGAGGGGTTAAAGAGGGAATTGGGGTTACTGGTTTGTACTGGGAGGGCACTGGGAGGGGGTTTGGGGTTACTGGGAGGGACTGGGATGGACTGGGAAAGGGTTAAAGGGGGATTTGGGGGTTACTGGTTTGTACTGGTTTGTACTGGGAGGGACTGGGAGGGACTGGGAAGAGGTTTGATGTTACTGGTTTGTACTGGGATAAACTGGGAGGGACTGGGAGAGGAACAGGAGGGAACTGGGAGGGGGTTTGGGGTTACTGGGATGGACTGGGAGGGACTGGGATAAACTGGGAGGGAACTGGGAGGAGTTAAAGAGGGAATTGGGGTTACTGGTTTATACTGGGAGCGACTGGGAGGGACTGGTTTATACTGGGAGGGACTGGGATATACTGGGACAAACTGGGAGGGACTGGGAGGGGATTGGGGGGAACTGGGAGGGAGTTTGGGGTTACTGGTTTGTACTGGGATGGACTGGGATGGACCGGGAAGGGTTAAAAGGGGGTTTGGGGGTTACTGGTTTGTACTGGTTTATACTGGGAGGGACTGGGAGGGGTTAAAAGGGGGTTTGGGGGTTACTGGTTTATACTGGTTTGTACTGGGAGGGGGTTCGGGGTTACTGGGAGGGGATTGGGATAAACTGGGAGGGTCCTGGGGGGTCCCGGAAGGTCCAAACTGGTCCAAACTGGTCCAAACTGGGATCCACTGGGAGGGTCCCCGGAGGTCACTGGAGGTCACCGGGCTGAACTGGTCCAAACTGGGATGAACTGGGAGGGTCCTGGAAGGTCCAAACTGGTCCAAACTGGTCCTGGGGAGGTTCCAAACTGGTTCAAGCTGGTCCAAACTGGTTCAAACTGGTCCAAACTGGTCCGAACTGGTCCGAACTGGTCCAAACTGGTTCAAACTGGTCCGAACTGGTCCAAACTGGTTCAAACTGGTCCTGGGGAGGTTCCAAACTGGTTGGAACTGGTCCGAACTGGTCCTGGGGGGGTCCTGGAAGGTCCAAACTGGTCCTGGAGAGGTTCCAAACTGGTCCAAACTGGTCCAAACTGGTCCGAACTGGTCCGAACTGGTTCAAACTGGTCCGGGGGGGGTTCCAAACTGGGATGAACTGGTCCTGGAAGGTCCAAACTGGTCCAAACTGGTCCTGGGGGGGTCCTGGAAGGTCCTGGAAGGTCCAAACTGGTTCAAACTGGTTTAAACTGGTCCTGGGAGGTCCTGTAAGGTCCAAACTGATCCTGGAGAGGTTCCAAACTGGGATGAACTGGTCCAAACTGGTCCTGGGGGGTTTCAAACCGGTCCAAACTGGTTGGAACTGGTCCGAACTGGTTCAAACTGGTCCTGGCGGGGTTCCAAACTGGTCCAAACTGGTCCTGGAAGGTCCAAACTGGTTCAAACTGGTCCTGGGTGGGTCCTGGGGGGTTCCAAACTGGTCCAAACTGGTTTAAACTGGTCCTGAGGGGTCCTGGAAGGTCCAAACTGGTCCTGGAGAGGTTCCAAACTGGGATGAACTGTTCCAAACTGGTCCAAACTGGTCCAAACTGGTCCTGGGGGGTTCCAAACTGGGATGAACTGGTCCTGGAAGGTCCAAACTGGTCCAAACTGGTCCAAACTGGTCCAAACTGGTCCTGGGGGGGGTCCTGGAAGGTCCAAACTGGTCCAAACTGGTCCAAACTGGTCCTGGGGGGTTCCAAACTGGGATGAACTGGTCCTGGAAGGTCCAAACTGGTCCAAACTGGTCGGGACTGGGAGCTCCGGGTCCCTCCGGGTCCCTCCGGTCCCGAGCGGGGGGTGGGGGAGGGGCGGGGGGAGGGGCGTGGCCTGGGGCCCCTCCCCCACCCTGGGGAACAGCCCGGGGGGGGGGGGGGGGGGAGGGAACTCAAAATGTGCCAAAAACGTTTTCAAAAGCCCCCAAAAAATCACAAAAAAACTCCAAATTCACCCCAAAAATCCCGAAAAATCCTCCAGATATTCGTCCCGAATTCACCCCAAAATATCCCCCCCCAAAAAATCACAAAATCTCCCCAAAATCCCCCCCAAAAACCCCCCAAAACATCCCCCAAAAATCCCCTCGAAAATCCCCTAAAAATCCCCCAAAATCCCCTAAAAATCCCCCCAAAAATCCCCCCAAAATTCTCAAAAAAAATCCCCAAATCCCCCATTAAAATTCCCCCAAAAATCCCCGAAAAATCCCCCCAAAATTCTCAAAAAATCCCCCAAAAATTCTCAAAAAAATCCCAAAATCCCCCATTAAAATTCCCCAAAAATCCCCCAAAAATTCTCAAAAAAATCCCAAAATCCCCCCAAAAATCCACCAAAAATCCCCTCGAAAATCCCCTAAAAATCCCCCAAAATCCCCTAAAAATCCCCCCAAAAATCCCCCCAAAATTCTCAAAAAAAAATCCCAAAATCCCCCATTAAAATTCCCCCAAAAAATCCCCCCAAAATCCCCTCAAAAATCCCCCAAAAATTCTCAAAGAATCCCAAAATCCCCCATTAAAATCCCGCCAAAAAATCCCCCAAAAATCCCCTCAAAAATCCCCCCAAAATCCCCCCAAAAATTCTCCAAAAAATCCCAAAATCCCCCATTAAAATCCCCCCCAAAATCCCCTAAAAAATCCCCCAAAATCCCCTAAAAATTCCCAAAAATTCCCCCAAAAATTCTCAAAAAATCCCCCCAAAAAATCCCCCAAAAATCCCCTAAAAATCCCCCAAAGTCCCCTAAAAATCCCCCCAAAATTGCCCCCAAAATTCTCCAAAAAATCCCAAAATCCCCCCAAAAAATCCCCCAAAAATCCCCTGAAAATCCCCCGAAATCCTCTAAAAATCCCCAAAAAATTCTCAAAAAATCCCAAAATCCCCCATTAAAATTCCCCAAAAATCCCCCAAAAATTCTCAAAAAAATCCCAAAATCCCCCCAAAAATCCACCAAAAATCCCCTAAAAATTCCCCCAAAAATTCTCAAAAATTCCCTCCAAAAATCCCCCAAAAATTCTCAAAAAAATCCCAAAATCCCCTAAAAATTCCCAAAAATTCTCAAAAAATCCCCCCAAAAACCCCCCCCAAAAATCCCCTAAAAATCCCCCCAAAAATTCTCCAAAAAATCCCAAAATCCCCCCAAAAAGTCCCCCAAAAATTAAAAAAAAAACCAAAAAATCCCAACCCCCCCCCCCCCCCCCCAATTCCCCTCCCCCCCCCCCATTTTTTCGGGGCTGGGTGGGGGAGGGGCCGGGGGTGGGGGAGGGGCCGGGGGTGGGGGAGGGGTTTGGGCCCAGTTTGGGATTTTTGGGGTCCCGGGGCAGCGAAAGTTGGGAAAGAGGCAAAAATAAAAAAAAAATTGGCGGGAAATTGGGGGCAGAGGGGAGGGGGGAGGGGCGGGGGTGGGGGAGGGGCGGGGGGGGCAAAGGGAACCGCGACGGGGGGGGAGGGGAGGGGAGGGGAGGGGGGGGAGGGGAAATTTGGGGGCTTTTGGGGGCAGCTTTGGGGATTTTTGAGGGAATTTTTGGGGATTTTTGGGGGAATTTTTGGGGATTTTTGGGGGAATTTTTGGGGATTTTTTTGGGGTTTTTGGGGGGGTTTAGGGGATTTTTGAGGGAATTTTTGGGGATTTTTGGGGGGGTTTAGGGGATTTTTGAGGGAATTTTTGGGGATTTTTTGGGGGTTTTTGGGGATTTTTGGGGGAATTTTTGGGGATTTTTGTGGGAATTTTTGGGGATTTTTGAGGGAATTTTTGGGGATTTTTGGGGGAATTTTTGGGGATTTTTTTGGGGTTTTTGGGGATTTTTGAGGGAATTTTTGGGGATTTTTGAGGGAATTTTTGGGGATTTTTTTGGGGTTTAGGGGATTTTTGAGGGAATTTTTGGGGATTTTTTGGGGTTTTTGGGGATTTTTGAGGGAATTTTTGGGGATTTTTTTGGGGTTTTTGGGGATTTTTGAGGGAACTTTTGGGGATTTTTGAGGGAATTTTTGGGGATTTTTTGGGGGGTTTTTGGGGATTTTTGAGGGAATTTTTGGGGATTTTTTTGGGGTTTTTGGGGATTTTTGAGGGAATTTTTGGGGGGGTTTAGGGGATTTTTGAGGGAATTTTTGGGGATTTTTGAGGGAATTTTTGGGGATTTTTGGGGGAATTTTTGGGGATTTTTGGGGGAATTTTTGGGGATTTTTTTGGGGTTTAGGGGATTTTTGAGGGAATTTTTGGGGATTTTTGAGGGAATTTTTGGGGATTTTTTGGGGGGGTTTAGGGGATTTTTGAGGGAATTTTTGGGGATTTTTGAGGGAATTTTTGGGGATTTTTTGGGGGGTTTAGGGGATTTTTGAGGGAATTTTTGGCTTTATTTTTTTTTGGAGTTTTGGGGGGGATTTTGAGGGGGGTTTGGGGGATTTTTTGAGGGTTTGTTTGGGGATTTTTGGGGGAAATTTTTTGGGATTTTTGGGGGTTTTTTGGGGATTTTTGAGGGAATTTTTTGGGATTTTTTTGTGTTTTGGGGGGATTTTTTCGGGGGGGCATTTTTTGGGGGATTTTTTGGGATTTTTTGGGAATTTTTTTGAGTTTTGGGGGGGGATTTTGAGGGGGTTTTGGGAGAATTTTTGGGGGATTTTTTTAGATTTTTGGGGGGAATTTTTGGGGATTTTTTGGGGTTTTTTGGGGGGGAATTTTTGGGGATTTTTTTGTGTTTTGGGGGAATTTTTCGGGGGGATTTTTTAGGGGGATTTTTGGGGATTTTTTGGCTTTTTTTTTTTTGGAGTTTTGGGGGAGGATTTTGAGGGGGGGTTGGAGGATTTTTTGAGGGATTTTTTGTTTTTTTGGGGGGAATTTTTTGGGATTTTTTTTGGGTTTTATGGGGATTTGTGGGGGGGATTTTTGGGAATTTGGGGGATTTTTGAGGGAGATTTTGGGGAATTCAGGGAATTTCAGAAAATCTTCCCTCCCTTTTCTCCATTTTTCCCTTCTGACCTCATTTCCCCCCAATTTTGTAACTTTTTGTTCCATTTCTTATCATTTTATAACTTTCCCTCACTTTTTATCAATTTTAATTCAATTTTTTGCCACTTTTAAATAATTTCTTCTCATTTCCCTCCAGATTTGGCCAAATTTGAGTCAATTTTCCTCGATTTTAATCAATTTTAATCAACTTTAATCAATTTTTATCAATTTTGGGTCGATTTTAGTCAATTTTGGGTCGATTTTGATCAAATTTTCGCCAATTTTCGGGGAATTTTTTCCTTTTCCGCCCCCTCCGCCTTCTCTCCCCCTCCCCTCCCCCCCCCCGACCCCTTTCCCCCTCCCCCACCCCAATTTTGGGGCCCCTCCCCCCCAAATTTTGGGCCCCCCCCCCCCCCCCCCCGGCGCTCCCACCTGTGGCTCCCCCGCCCCGCCACTTCCGCACACGTGACCCAGGAGCGACCAATCAGCGCTCTCCTCCGCAAGTGTGACTCCATTCGACCAATCAGCACGCAGGGATTCCCGGTTCACGTGATAGGAATAGACCAATCAGATGAGGGACTCGCTGGCGCGTCGCCATGGCAACGCGGCCTGCAAGGCTTCAAAATCGAGGCTGAAAATGTCGCCAAAATGTCCCAAAAATGACAAAAAACGCCTCAAAAGTCCCCGAAATTTCCCCGAACTGACCCAAAACTGCTCCTAAGTCCCAAAAATCGCCGCGAACCGCTGAAAAATCGCCTAAAAATGCCCCAAAATGCTGCAAAATGACCCAAAATGGACCAAAATGGTGGCAGACGACCCCAAATGTCCCCAAGCTGTTGCCAGAGATGGTCTGCGGTTTCCTGGTGTCCCCAGGGGTGTCTCAGTGTCCCCATGGTGTCCCCATGTCACCAAAGTGTCCCCAAATCCATCCCCAGGTCGTCCCCATGTCCCCAGCTCAGTCCCTGTGTCCCCAAAGTGTCCCCAGGTCCCTCCTGGTGTCCCCAAAGTGTCCCCATGTCCATCCCAGTCTCCCCAAAGTGTCCCCGAGGCCATCCCAGTGTCCCCAAGCGTGTCCCAGTGTCCCCAGAGTGTCCCCAAAGTGTCCCCAAGGCCATCTCCAGGAGATGTCCCCAGGTCCCTCACGGTGTCCCCAAAAAGGCTCCAAGGCTCTCGCTCCGGTCTCAGCTTTATTTGAACGTCCCCAGGGGTGTCTCCAGGTGTCCCCAGGTGTCTCCAGGTGTCCCCAGGGTGTCCCCAGGGTGTCCCCGAGGTGTCCCCAGGTGTCCCCGAGGTGTCACTTGTAGAACTCGTGCTCCTGCTCGTCCTTCTTGATGACGGTTTTGTACGCCTTCTCAAAGTCCTTGGCCAGCACGATGTAGCGGTTCTCGCGCACGGCCAGCATGCCGCCCTGGGGACAATGTCACCTCAGTGTCACCTGTGTCACCTGGGACACCTCAGCGTCACCTGTGTGTCACCCGTGTGTCACCTGTGTCACCTGTGCCACCCACAGCCACCCCTGTGCCAGCACCGTGTAGCGGTTCTCACGCACGGCCAGCACGGCACCCTGGGGACAGTGTCACCTCAGCGTCACCTGTGTCACCCGTGTCACCTGTGTGTCACCCACAGCCACCCCTGTGCCACCTGCACTGAGCCACAGCCACCCCTGTGCCACCTGTGCCACCCACAGCCACCCCTGTGCCAGCACCATGTAGCGGTTCTCGCGCACGGCCAGCGCGGCACCCTGGGGACAATGTCACCTGTGTGTCACCTCAGTGTCACCTGGGACACCTCAGCGTCACCTGTGTGTCACCCGTGTGTCACCCGTGTGTCACCTGTGCCACCCACAGCCACCCCTGTGCCAGCACCGTGTACCTGTTCTCACGCACGGCCAGCACGGCACCCTGGGGACAGGGACACCTGAGTGTCACCTCAGTGTCACCTGAGTGTCACCTGGGACACCTCAGCATCACCTGCACCGAGTTACAGCCACCCCTGTGTCACCTGCACTGAGCCACAGCCACCCCTGTGCCACCTGTGCCACCCACAGCCACCCCTGTGCCAGCACCGTGTACCTGTTCTCGTGCACGGCCAGCGTGCCACCCTGGGGACAGCGTCACCTGTGTGTCACCTCAGTGTCACCTGGGACACCTGAGTGTCACCTGTGTCACCTGTGTCACCTGTGCCACCCACAGCCACCCCTGTGCCAGCACCATGTAGCGGTTCTCACGCACGGCCAGCGTGCCGCCCTGGGGACAGTGTCACCTCAGCGTCACCTGTGTCACCTGAGTGTCACCTGTGCCACCCACAGCCACCCCTGTGCCACCTGCACTGAGCCACAGCCACCCCTGTGCCACCTGTGCCACCCACAGCCACCCCTGTGCCAGCACCGTGTACCTGTTCTCACGCACGGCCAGCGTGCCGCCCTGGGGACAGGGACACCTCGGTGTCACCTGTGTGTCACCTGTGTCACCTGGGACACCTGCACCGAGCCGCAGCCACACCTGTGCCACCTCTGCTCAGCCACCTGTGCCACCCAGCCACAGGTGTCACACTCGTGCCCGGGTGTCCCCGGGTGTCCCCAGTCTCCCCTTCCACCTGTCGCAGGTGTCTCTCAGCTGTACCAGCTGTGCCCAGGTGTGCCCAGGCGTATCCCAGGTGCGCCCAGGTGTGCTCAGCTGTGCCCAGGTGCCCCCAGGTGTGCCCAGGTGTGTGCCCAGGTGTGTCTTTTGGTATTCCCAGGTGTGCCCAGGTGTGCTCAGCTGTGCCCAGCTGTGCCCAGGTGTGTGCCCAGGTGTGTCTGTGGATATTCCCAGGTGTGTGCCCAGGTGTGTGCCCAGGTGTGTCTGTGGATATTCCCAGGTGTGTGCCCAGGTGTGCCCTCACCTCCTGGCAGATGGAGTTGATGTCGGCCCCCGAGATCTTGTCCGGCCGCGCCACGTCTGGGTCAGGGGTCAAGGAAACGGCCCAGGTGTGCCCAGGTGTGTGCAGAGCATGTCCAGGTGTGCCCAGGTGTGCCCAGGTGTGTGCAGAGCATGTCCAGGTGTGCCCAGGTGTGTGCAGAGCATGTCCAGGTGTGCCCAGGTGTGCCCAGGTGTGTCCAGAGCATGTCCAGGTGTGCCCAGGTGTGCCCAGGTGTGTCCAGAGCATGTCCAGGTGTGCCCAGGTGTGCCCAGGTGTGCGGATACAATCCTCCAGGTCCACCTCCTCGGACAGGTGAGTGCCCAGGTGTGCCCAGGTGTGCCCAGGTGTGTTTCTAACCCCCCAGGTGTGCCAGGTGTGCCCAGGTGTGCCCAGGTGTGCGGATACAATCCTCCAGGTCCACCTCCTCGGACAGGTGAGTGCCCAGGTGTGCCCAGGTGTATTCCCATCCCCCCCAGGTGTGTGCCCAGGTGTCCCCAGGTGTGCCCAGGTGTGCGGATACAATCCTCCAGGTGCCCCCAGGTGTGTTTCTAACCCCCAGGTGTGCCAGGTGTGCCCAGGTGTGCCAGGTGTGCGGATACAATCCTCCAGGTCCACCTCCTCGGACAGGTGAGTGCCCAGGTGTGCCCAGGTGTGTTTCTAACCCCCCAGGTGTGTGCCCAGGTGCCCCCAGGTGTGCCCAGGTGTGTGCCCAGGTGTGCGGATACAATCCTCCAGGTCCACCTCCTCGGACAGGTTCATCTTGCCGGTGATGGTGGAGAAGATGAGGCGCTTCTGCCGCCGGTCGGGCAGCGGGAACTCGATCTTGCGGTCCAGGCGGCCGGGCCGGAGCAGCGCCGGGTCCAGCGTGTCCGCGCGGTTGGTGGCCATGATCACCTGCGGACAGGTGAGGGGTCAGGACACCTGAGATCTCCAAAACCCCACAGAACCTCATAAGAATCCACACAGACTCCATAAAACCTCATAAACCCCCATAGGTCCTGACCCAGGTGTCCTCATGGTTGGTGGCCATGATCACCTGCGGACAGGTGAGGGGTCAGGACACCTGAGATCTCCAAACCCCCACAGAACCTCATAAGAATCCACACAGACTCCATAAAACCTCACAAAACCCTAAAAAACCCCCATAGTTCATGGTCCAGGTGTTCTCATGGTTGGTGGCCATGATCTCCTGCGGACAAGTGAGGGGTCAGGACACCTGAGATCTCCAAAACCCCACAGAACCTCATAAGAATCCACACAGACTCCATAAAACCTCGCAAAACCCTAAAAAACCCCCATAGTTCATGGTCCAGGTGTGCCCATGGTTGGTGGCCATGATCTCCTGCGGACAGGTGACATGTGAGGACACCTGAGATCTCCAAAACCCCATAAAATCCCATAAAAATCCACACAGACTCCATAAAACCTCACAAAACCCTGAAATTGCTGGTCCAGGTGTGCCCATGGTTGGTGGCCATGATCTCCTGCGGACAGGTGAAGGGTGAGGACACCTGAGATCTCCAAAACCCCATAAAAATCCATAAAAACTCCATAAAACCTCATAAAACCCCATAAAACCCCCACAGTTCATGCTCCAGGTGTCCTCATGATTGGTGGCCATGATCTCCTGCGGACAGGTGACACGTGAGGACATCTGAGATCCTCAAAACCTCATAGGACCTCATAAAGATCCACACAGACTCCATAAAACCTCGTAAAACCCCAAAATTCTGGATCCAGGTGTCTCCAGGTTGGTGGCCGCGGTCACCTGGAGATACCTGAGGACACCTGGGGCCACCTGAGGACACCTGGTCCCACCTTGACGTTGACGTTCTGGTCGAAGCCGTCCATCTGGTTCAGGAGCTCCAGGAGGATCCGCTGGACCTCGCGGTCGGCTTGGGGAGAAAAACGGAGATTTTGGGACCTCTGGGTTGCAGGGACCACCCAAAACCCCCAAAACTCCACCCAAAATCCAAAATTCCCTCCAGGTGACCCCAAAATTTCGTCCAGGTGTTCCTGAGGTTCTCCAGAAGGTTCCTCACCCCCAAATTCCACCCAAAATCCAAAATTCCCTCCAGGTGACCCCAAAATTTCATCCAGGTGACCCCAAATTCCACCCAGGTGTCCCCAGACCCCACCTTGGTCTCCATCCTGAAGTTCTCCAGAAGGTTCCTCACCCCCAGAATCCCTCAAAACCCCACCCAGGACCTCCCAGCCCCCACCCCATGGAGTCCCCTGGCCAGGCCGGAGGTCCAGATCCTGAAACCCCACCTTGAGGTTGTCCTGACCCTCACCCAGAAGGTCTCCAGAAGGTTCCTCAAGCCCAAATCCCACCAAAATCCCTCAAAATCCCACCCAGGACCTCCCAAACTCCACCCCAATGGAGACCCCTCCCCAATCTGAGGGTCTGAGGTCTTCAAGCCCCACCTTGAGGTTCTCCTGACCTTCACCCAGAAGTTCTCCAGAACGTTCCTCACCCCCAGAATTCCTCAAAACCCCACCCAGGACCTCCCAGCCCCGACCCCATGGGGACCCCTGGCCAGGTTGGAGGTCCAGGTCCTCAAACCCCACCTTGATGTTCTCCTGACCCTCATCCAGAAGTTCTCCAGAAGGTTCCTCACCCAAAGACCCACCAAAACCCACCCAAACCCACCCAAACTCCACCCAGGACCACCAGGGGTCCACCCAGGACCTCCCAGCCCCCACCCCATGGAGACCCCTCTCCAATCTGAGGGTCTGAGGTCTTCAAGCCCCACCTTGAGGTTCTCCTGACCCTCACTCAGAAGCTCTCCAGAAGGTTCCTCACCCCAAAGACCCACCTAAACCCACCTAAACCCACCCAAACCCCACCCAGGACCACCAGGGGTCCACCCAGGACCTCCCAGCCCCAGCCCACGGAGGTGCAGGTCCTCACCGCCGGTCTGGGCGTCGAAGCGCTTGGTGGCGATGGCGTCGATCTCGTCGATGAAGATGATGGCCGGCGCGTTCTCCTTGGCCAGGCGGAAGACGTCGCGCACCATGCGCGGGCCCTCGCCCAGGTACTTCTGCACGAACTCCGAGCCCACCACGCGGATGAAGGCCGCTGGAGAGGACACCACCAGAAAGCCAAAGTTGGGCACGTCCAGAGTCACAAAAATGCCACCGGGAATCCACGGAGACCACCAGGAACCCATGGAGACCACCAGAAACCCCATGGAGACCACCAGGAATCCAAAACACCTCCAGAAACACCATGGAGACCACCAGGAACCCAAAACACCTCCAGAAACACCATGGAGACCACCAGGAACCCATGGAGACCACCAGGAACCCAAAACATCTCCAGAAACACCATGGAGACCACCAGAAACCCCATGGAGACCACCAGGAATCCAAAACACCTCCAGAAACACCATGGAGACCACCAGGAACCCAAAACACCTCCAGAAACACCATGGAGACCACCAGGAACCCATGGAGACCACCAGGAACCCAAAACATCTCCAGAAACACCATGGAGACCACCAGAAACCCCATGGAGACCACCAGGAATCCAAAACACCTCCAGAAACACCATGGAGACCACCAGGAACCCAAAACACCTCCAGAAACACCATGGAGACCACCAGGAACCCAAAACACCTCCAGAAACACCATGGAGACCACCAGGAACCCATGGAGACCACCAGGAACCCAAAACATCTCCAGAAACACCATGGAGACCACCAGGAACCCATGGAGACCACCAGGAACCCAAAACATCTCCAGAAACACCATGGAGACCACCAGAAACCCCATGGAGACCACCAGGAATCCAAAACACCTCCAGAAACACCATGGAGACCACCAGGAACCCAAAACACCTCCAGAAACACCATGGAGACCACCAGGAACCCATGGAGACCACCAGGAACCCAAAACATCTCCAGAAACACCATGGAGACCACCAGGAACCCATGGAGACCACCAGGAACCCAAAACATCTCCAGAAACACCATGGAGACCACCAGGAACCCAAAACACCTCTAGAAAGCCCATGGAGACCACCAGGAACCCATGGAGACCACCAGGAACCCAGAACATCTCCAGAAATCCCATGGAGACCACCAGGAACCCGAAACATCTTCAGAAATCTCAAAAACCCCACCAGGAATCCATGGAGACCACCAGGAATCCAAAACACCTCCAGGAACCCCAGGGAGACCACCAGGAACCCAAAACATCTCCAGAAATCTCAAAAATCCCACCGGGAACCCATGGAGATCATCAAGAACCCAAAAAACATCTCCAGAAACCCCACGGAGACCACCAGGAATCCATGGAGACCACCAAGAACCCATGGAAGCCACCAGGAACCCAACACATCTCCAGAAACCCAGGTGACCCCAAATCCTACCCCAGACGTTCCTGAGCTTCATCCTGAAGTTCTCCAGGAGGTTCCTCACTCCCAAGAACCTCCTCAAACCCCACCCAGATGTCCCCAGACCCCTCTCAGATGTCTCCAAACTTCTCGAGATGGCCCCAAACCCCACCCAGGACCTCTCAGACGTCCCCAAAGGCCTCTCAGATGTCCCCAGCACTCACCGGTGGTGTGGTGGGCCACCGCCTTGGCCAGCATGGTCTTCCCGCAGCCGGGGGGGCCGTACATGAGCACCCCCCGCGGGGGGTCAATGCCGATCTGCAGGGAGAGGACACCGCGGTCACCACAGCCGGGACCTCGAGTGACCTGGAGCTCCTCAAGGGCACCTGAGGGTCCTCAAGGTGCTTTGGAGCTCCTCAAGGTCACCTGGAGATCACCTGAGGGTCCTCAAGGTGCCCTGGAGCTCCTCAAGGTGACCTGAGGGTCCTCAAGGTGCCCTGGAGCTCCTCAAGGTCACCCAGAGCTCCTCAAGGTCACCTGGAGATCACCTGAGGGTCCTCAAGGTGACCTGGAGATGACCTGGAGGTCCCCAAGTTGCCCTGGAGCTCCTCGAGGTCACCTGGAGATCACCTGAGGGTCTCCAAGGTGACCTGAAGGTCCTCAAGGTGCCCTGGAGCTCCTCAAGGTCACCTGGAGATCACCTGAGGGTCCTCAAGGTGACCCGGAGCTCCTAAAGGTCACCCGGAGCTCCTCAAAGTGACCTGAGGGTCCTCAAGGTGACCTGAAGATCTTCAAGGTGACCTGGAGCTCCTCAAGGTGACCTGGAGATCACCTGAGGGTCCTCAAGGTGACCCGGAGCTCCTCAAGGTCACCTGAGGCTCCTCAAGGTCACCTGGAGCTCCTCAAGGTCACCTGGAGATCACCTGAGGGTCCTCAAGGTGCCCTGGAGCTCCTCAAGGTCACCTGAGGCTCCTCAAGGTGCCCTGGAGCTCCTCAAGGTCACCCAGAGCTCCTCAAGGTCACCTGGAGATCACCTGAGGGTCCTCAAGGTGACCTGGAGATGACCTGGAGCTCCTCAAGGTGCCCTGGAGCTCCTCAAGGTCACCTGGAGATCACCTGAGGGTCCTCAAGGTACCCTGGAGGTCCTCAAGGTGACCTGGAGGTGACCTGAGATCCTCAAAGTGACCTGGAGATCACCTGAAGGTCCTCAAGGTGACCTGAGGTCCCCAAGGGGCCCTGGAGCTCCTCAAGGTGCCCTGAAGGTCCTCAAGGTGACCTGAGGGGCCTCAAGGTGACCGGGAGATCACCTGAGGTTCCTCAAGGTGATCTGAAGGCCCTCAAGGTCACCTGAAGATGACCTGGAGATCACCATGATGACCTGGAGCTCCCCAAGGTGACCTGGAGATCATCTGAGAGTCCTCAAAGTGACCTGGAGCTCCTCAAGGTGACCTTCAGGTCCTCAAGGTGACCTGGAGCTCCTCAAGGTGCCCTGGAGATCACCTGAGGGTTCCCAAGGTCACCTGAGGAGCCCCCAGGCCACCTGGAGATGACCTGGACATCACCTGAGACCATCTGGAGATCACCTGAGGGTCTCCAAGGTCACCTGGAGGTCACCTGAAGATCCTCAAGGTCACCTGGAGATCACCTGAGGGTCTCCAAGGTCACCTGGAGCTCCTCAAGGTGCCCTGGAGGTGACCTGAGGGTCCTCGAGGTGCCCTGGAGCTCCTCCAGGTGTCCTGGACATCACCTGAGGGTCTCCGAGGTGACCTGGAGGTGACCTGAGATCCTAAAGGTGCCCTGGAGGTCACCTGAAGGTCTCCAAAGTGCCCTGGAGATCACTTGAGGATCCTCAAGGTCACCTGGAGATGATCTGGAGGTCCCCAGGAGGTCCCCAGAAGGTCCAGAAGGTCCCCAGGACACCCCAGAAGGTCTCAGAAGGTCCCCAGGAGACCCCAGAAGGTCCAGGAGGCCCCAGAAGATCCCAGAAGGTCCCCAGAAGGTCCAGGAGGTCTCCAGGAGACCCCAGAAGGTCCCAGAAGGTCCCCAGGAGGTCCCCAGAACACCCCAGAAGGTCCAGGAGGTCCCCAGGACGCCCCAGAAGGTCCCAGAAGGTCCCCAGGACACCCCAGAAGGTCCCAGGAGGTCCCCAGAAGGTCCCCAGGAGGTCCAGGAGGTCTCCAGGAGACCCCAGAAGGTCCCAGAAGGTCCCCAGAAGGTCCCCAGGACACCCCAGAAGGTCCAGGAGGTCCCCAGGACACCCCAGAAGGTCCCAGGAGGTCCCCAGAAGGTCCCCAGGAGGTCCAGGAGGTCCCACCTGTTTGTAGAGCTCGAAGTGGGTCAGCGGCAGCTCCACGGCCTCGCGCACCTCCTGCTTCTGGATGTCCATGCCACCGATGTCGGCGTAGACCACGTCCGGCTTCTGGTCTGGGGGGACAGGGGACAACCGGGATGGACTGGGACCAACTGGGATGGTCTGGGGCCACCAAGAACTTCTGCAAGGTCAACCGGAGACACCAAGGGGTGACCAAGGAGTGACCAAGAGGTGACCAAGGAGTGACCACCACGTCCGGCTTCTGGTCTGGGGGGACAGGGGACAACCGGGATGGACTGGGGACAACTGGGACAAACTGGGGTCACCAAGAACTTCTGCAAGGTCAACCGGAGACACCAAGAGATGACCAAGGAGTGACCAAGGAGTGACCAAGGAGTGACCAAGGGGTGACCACCACGTCCGGCCTCTGGTCTGGGGGGACAGGGGACAACTGGGACCAGTTTGGGTCAACTGGGATGGACTGGGATGCTCTGGGGTCACCAAGAACTTCTCCAAGGTCAACCGGAGACACCAAGAGGTGACCAAGGAGTGACCAAGAGGTGACCAAGGAGTGACCACCACGTCCGGCTTCTGGTCTGGGGGGACACAGGGGACAACTCGGACCAAACTGGGACAAACTGGGACAAACTGGGATGGTCTGGGGCCACCAAGAACTTCTCCAAGGTCAACTGGAGACACCAAGGGGTGACCAAGGAGTGACCAAGGAGTGACCACCACGTCCGGCCTCTGGTCTGGGGGGCAACTGGGATGGACTGGGACAAACTGGGATGGACTGGAAACAAGCCCAGGTGTGCCCAGGTGTGCCCGGGTGACCTCAAGATGGTTCCACTGAACATCTCATGAACTTCAGGTGACCCCAAACCCCATTTTTCCACCCCAAACCCCCAGCTTTTCCCCCCAAACCGACGTTTTACGGAGCCCAGGTGTGCCCAGGTGTGCCCGGGTGTGCCCAGGTGAAACCTGACGCTCTCAAGATGGTTCCTCAGAACATCTCATGAACTTCAGGTGACCCCAAACCCCATTTTTCCACCCCAAACCCCCAGCTTTTCCCCCCAAAACGACGTTTTACGGAGCCCAGGTGTGCCCAGGTGTGCCCAGGTGTGCCCGGGTGTGCCCAGGTGAAACCTCAAGCTCTCAAGATGGTTCCTCAGAACATCTCATGAACTTCAGGTGACCCCAAACCCCATTTTTCCACCCCAAACCCCCAGCTTTTCCCCCCAAACCGACGTTTTACGGAGCCCAGGTGTGCCCAGGTGTGCCCGGGTGTGCCCGGGTGCCCCACCTGAGGTGAGCATCATGATGCTGCTGTCGGCCTCGGGCGGCAGGACGTCCACCAGGGCGTTGCTGTGCTTGTGCAGCGCCACCGAGGCGTTGGGCTTGAGCAGCTCGCGGTCGATGGTGCTCAGGATGCGCACGTAGTAGTTGGAACCTGCGGGGACACACCTGGAGCTCACCTGGGGCTCACCTGGAGCTCACCAGGAGCTCACCAGAAAATCACCTGGGGATCACCTGGAGATCACCTGGACCTCACCAGAACATCGATCACCAGGAGATTGATCACCAGGAGCTCACCAGGAGATCACCAGAAGATTGATCACCTGGAGATCACCTGAAGACCACCAGGAGATCACCTGGAGCTCACCAGGAGATCACCTGGAGATCACTAGGACATCGATCACCAGGAGATCACCAGGAGCTCACCTGGAGATCACCTGGAGATCACTAGGAGATCGATTACCAGGAGATCACCAGGAGCTCATCTGGAGATCACCTGGAGACCACCAGGAGAACACCTGGAGATCACCAGAAGATTGATCACCTGGAGATCACCTGAAGACCACCAGGAGATCACCTGGGGATCACCTGGAGATCACCAGGACATCGATCACCAGGAGATCACTTGGAGCTCATCTGGAGCTCACCTGGACATCACCTGGACCTCACCAGGACATCGATCACCAGGAGATCGATCACCAGGAGATGATCACCTGGAGATCACCACGGTCTGCTCCACCCTCTGTGGTGGCCAACGGGGACCTTCCCCACCCATCCCAGGTATCTCAGGTGTGTCCCCAGCTGTGCCCAGGTGTGGCCTCAGGTGTGTCCCTCACCTGTGGTGGTCCCCGCAACGACCACGGTCAGCTCCACCCTCTGTGGTGGCCAATGGGGACCTTCTCAAGCCACGTCCCCACCTGCCCCAGGTATCTCTTACCCATCCCAGGTGCGCCCAGGTGTGCCCAGGTGTGGCCAGGTGTGTGCCCAGGTGTGTCTCACCTGTGGTGGAGCCCACAGTGACCACAGTCTGGCCCATGTCCACCAGTGACCAACCGGACACTCCAAACCCATTCCAGGTATCTCTTACCCATCCCAGGTGCGCCCAGGTGTGCCCAGGTGTGCCCAGGTGTGCCCAGGTGTGTCACTCACCTGTGGTGGAGCCCACCATGGCCGTGTTCTGGTCCATGTCCACCAGTGACCAATGGGACACTCCAAACCCATTCCAGGTATCTCCCACCCGCCCCAGGTGTCTCTAACTGTGCCCAGGTGTGTGCCCAGGTGTGCCCAGGTGCGTCTCACCTGTGGTGGAGCCCACGATGGCCGTGTTCTGGTCCACGGCCTCCAGGAACTGCCCCATGACCAGCGGGACATGGCCCCACCCACCCCAGGTGTATTTACCTGTGCCCAGGTGTATGGAGCTGTGCCCAGGTGTGCCCAGGTGTGTCACTCACCTGTGGTGGAGCCCACGATGGCCGTGTTCTGGTCCATGTCCACCAGTGACCAATGGGACACTCCAAACACATTCCAGGTATCTCCCACCCGCCCCAGGTGTGCCCAGGTGTGCCCAGGTGTGCCCAGGTGTGTGCCCAGGTGTGTCACTCACCTGTGGTGGAGCCCACGATGGCCGTGTTCTGGTCCACGGCCTCCAGGAACTGCCCGATGACCAGCGGGATGCTCTGGATGCGCTTCACCTCCTCCTGCGCGTGCAGGAACTCCTTCTTGAGGTTGCGCTGCTCGTCCTTGATGTACTCCTCCTGCACCTCCAGGAACTCCAGCTCCTGCTGCAGCTTCTACAGGTGAGAAACACACCTGAGATACACCTGAGATACACCTGAGCCAGCTGGGATACACCTGAGTTATGTGAGACACACCCGGGATACACCTGAGTTACACCTGAGTTACACCTGGGGCAGGGCCCAGCTCCTCCTGCACCTCCAGGAACTCCAGCTCCTGCTGCAGCTTCTACAGGTGAGACAGGTGAGATACACCTGAGACACTCCTGAGTTACACCTGAGTTACACCTGGGGCAGGGCCCAGCTCCTCCTGCACCTCCAGGAACTCCAGCTCCTGCTGCAGCTTCTACAGGTGAGAAACACACCTGAGTTACACCTGAGATACACCTGAGTTACACCTGAGTTACACCTGGGATACAGCTAAAACACCTGGGATACACCTGAGTTACACCTGGGGCAGGGGCTGAGCTCCTCCTGCACCTCCAGGAACTCCAGCTCCTGCTGCAGCTTCTGCACGTGAGAAACACACCTGAGATACACCTGAGATACACCTGAGCCAGCTGGGATACACCTGAGTTATGTGAGACACACCCGGGATACACCTGGGATACACCTGGGGCAGGGCCCAGCTCCTCCTGCACCTCCAGGAACTCCAGCTCCTGCTGCAGCTTCTAAAGGTGAGACAGGTGAGATACACCTGAGATACACCTGAGATACACCTGAGCCAGCTGGGATACACCTGAGATACACCTGAGTTACACCTGAGTTACACCTGGGGCAGGGCCCAGCTCCTCCTGCACCTCCAGGAACTCCAGCTCCTGCTGCAGCTTCTACACGTGGGACACAGGTGAGACGCACCTGAGATACACCTGAGATACACCTGAGATACACCTGGGATACACCTGGGATACACCGGGAGCAGAGGACACTGTCACACGGGTGTGTCACTCACCTTGTACCTGCTGTACAGGTCCTCCAGGTCCTGTAACCCCTCACACCTGTCCCAGGTGTGTCCCAGGTGTGTCCCAGGTGTGTCCCAGGTGTGTCTCTCACCTTGTACCTGCTGTACAGGTCCTGTAACCCCTCACACCTGTCCCAGGTGTGTCACACCTGTCCAGGTGTGTCCCAGGTGTGTCCCAGGTGTGTCACTCACCTTGTACCTGCTGTACAGGTCCTGTAACCCCTCACACCTGTCACACACGTGTGTCACATGTCCCCAGGTGTGTCCCAGGTGTGTCTCTCACCTTGTACCTGCTGTACAGGTCCCGTAACCCCTCACACCTGTCCCCAGGTGTGTCACACAGGTGTGCACACCTGTTCTCACCTTGTACCTGCTGTACAGGTCCTCCAGGTCCTCGGGCTCGGGCACCAGGAAGGAGAGGCCGGGCAGGGGCCGGGGGGCGGCCGAGGCCGGGACATCGTCCTGGACAGGTGAGATATGGACAGGTGAGATAAGGACAGGTGGGACAGGTGAGATATGGACAGGTGAGATATGGACAGGTGAGATAAGGACAAGTGAGATAAGGACAGGTGAGATATGGACAGGTGAGATCAGACAGGTGAGATGGGACAGGTGAGATATGGACAGGTGAGATAAGGACAGGTGAGATATGGACAGGTGAGATCAGACAGGTGAGATAAGGACAGGTGAAATATGGACAGGTGAGATAAGGACAGGTGGGACAGGTGAGATATGGACAGGTGAGACACAGACAGGTGAGATGGGACAGGTGAGATAAGGACAGGTGAGATAAGGACAGGTGAGATATGGACAGGTGAGACACGGACAGGTGGGACAGGTGAGATATGGACAGGTGGGACAGGCGAGATAAGGACAGGTGAGATGGGACAGGTGAGATATGGACAGGTGAGATAAGGACAGGTGAGATACGGACAGGTGGGACAGGTGAGACACGGACAGGTGGGACAGGTGAGATACGGACAGGTGGGACAGGTGAGATAAGGACAGGTGAGATGGGACAGGTGAGATAAGGACAGGTGAGATAAGGACAGGTGAGATGGGACAGGTGAGATGGGACAGGTGAGACATGGACAGGTGAGATATAGACAGGTGAGATGGGACAGGTGAGATGGGACAGGTGAGATGGGACAGGTGAGATGGGACAGGTGAGATAAGGACAGGTGAGACATGGACAGGTGAGATATGGACAGGTGAGACACGGACAGGTGGCACAGGTGAGATATGGACAGGTGACACAGGTGAGATAAGGACAGGTGGCACAGGTGAGACACGGCCAGGTGGCACAGGTGTGGGAAAAAATCCCCAAATTTCGGGGCATTTCGGGTAAAAATTACCAAACTTTTGGCGAAATGTGGGGGAGAAATTCACAAATTTTGAGGAAAAAGTCCCAAATTTTGGGGTCCCTAGGAAGAAATTCCCAAATTTTGGGGGGCCCGGGGGAAAATTCCCAAATTTAGGGGGATTCTGGGTGAGAATTGCCAAATTTTGGAGGGAAAACTCCCAAATTTTGGGGGAATCTTGGGGGGAAAAAAATCCCAAATTTTGGGGGAAATCTGGGGTGAGAATTCCCAAATTTTAAGGTCCCGGGGAGGATATTCCAAAATTTTGGGGAAATGTGGGTGGAAAATCCCAAATTCTGGGGGGAAATTCCCAAATTTTGGGGTTCTGGGGCGGAGAATTCCCAAATATCGGGGTCCCTTGGGGGATTTTTGGGAGATCCTGGGGGAAAATTCCCGAAATTTTGGGGGGAAAAACCCCAAATTTCGGGGGTCCATGAGGGGATTTTGGGCGAGAATTCCCAAATTTCGGGGGGGAAAACTCCCAAATTTTGGGGGAAAAATTCCCAAATTTCGGGGGGGGAAAACTCCCAAATTTTGGGGGAAAAATTCCCAAATTTCGGGGTTTCCTGAGGCGTTTTCGGGGCGTCCCGGGGCTCCCCCCCCCTCAAGTGGTATCACCCGAAGAGGGGGCGTGGCCAAGCCTGGAAGTGGGCGGGGCCCAACAAAGCGGGGACCGCTCAAACGCCCCCTGCGGCCCCTCCCCCCCCCTCCCGCGCGCCGATTTTTGGGGTTTTTGGGTTTTTTTGGGCGCTCCCCCGCCCGCCCCTCCCCCCCCCCGAGGTTTTGGGGTCCCCTCGAGGTTTTGGGGACCCCCCCGGGCCCCTCCCCCCCCCGTGCCCCCCTCACCTGCGGCTTCTCCCCGAGCAGCCCCAGCTCCTCCATCGTGACGGGGCGCTGCGGAAGTGACGTCAGCGCGCCGGCGCCTGCGCGACGGAGGGCGGGGGCGAGGGCGGGCGGCGGAGCGGTGACGTCAGGGAGTGAGTCCGCGCATGCGCGGATGGGGCTGGAGCTGTCGGTGCCTCCCAGTTCAATCCCAGTTCATCCCAGTTCATCCCAGTTCATCCCAGTTCATCCCAGTTCGTCCCAGTCACTCCCAGTTCATCCCAGTTCAATCCCAGTTCAATCCCAGTTCATCCCAGTTCGTCCCAGTTCGTCCCAGTCACTCCCAGTTCATCCCAGTTCAATCCCAGTTCGTCCCAGTCACTCCCAGTTCATCCCAGTTCATCCCAGTTCGTCCCAGTCACTCCCAGTTCGTCCCAGTTCGTCCCAGTCACTCCCAGTCCCCCCCAGTGCCTCCCAGTTCAATCCCAGTCCCTCCCAGTTCGTCCCAGTTCAATCCCAGTTCATCCCAGTGACTCCCAGTTTGTCCCAACTCATCCCAGTCCCTCCCAGTTCCCTCCCAGTTCATCCCAGCAGCTCCCAGCCCATCCCAGTTTGGCCCAGAGTCCTCCCAGTTCAATCCCAGTTCATCCAAGTCCCCCCCAAACCCCAAACCAGTACAAACCAGTAACCCCCAGTTCCCTCCCAGTTCAATCCCAGTTCATCCCGCTAATGCGAAACCCCAAACCAGTACAAACCAGTAACTCCAAATCCCCTCCCAGTTCATCCCAGTTCATCCCAGTTTGGCCCAGAGTCCTCCCAGTCCCTCCCAGTTCAATCCCAGCAACCCCAAACCCCAAACCAGTACAAACCAGTGACCCCCAGTTCCTTCCCAGTTTGTCCCAGTCCCTCCCAATCCTCTCCCAGTTCCCTCCCAGTACAAACCAGTAACCCCCAACCCCCTCCCGGTTCGTCCCAGTCCCCTCCCAGTCCAGTCCCCTTATTTTATTTTATTTTATTTTATTTTATTTTATTTTATTTTATTTTATTTTCTTTTGTTTTGTTTTCTTTTATTTTCTTTTGTTTTGTTTTCTTTTATTTTATTTTATATTTCATTTCATTTTATTTCATTTTCTCTATTCTCCGTTAATGCTGCTCTGGCCCCGCCCCTCCCGTGGGCGGAGCCTCTGAGGGCCAAAAGGGCGTGGCCTTGCCATGGCCGCATCTGATTGGTCCCTGCTCTGCTGGTGGGCGGGGCCTCCCTGCGCTCCCGCCAATCTGCCAGGAAGCTCCGCCCCTTCCACCCGATTGGCTGTTTGTGCGGGAGTGGGCGTGGCTCCTGATGTGGAAGTGGGCGTGGTTTCGGAGGCGGGGCCTGGAAAAGGGGGCGGGGCCAGAGGAGGCAAAATTGGGGATTTTTTCAGACTGGAGCCCCAAAATTGGGAAATTTCCCCCCAAAATTTGGGAACTTTCACCCAAAACTCTCCAAAATTTGGGAGTTTCCCCCAGGATCCCAAAATTTGGGAATTTCCCACCCCAGGACCCCCCAAAACTCGGGAATTCTCACCCAGGACCCCCCAAAATCCCTTCAGGGACTCCAAAATTCGGGACATTTCCCCCAAAATTTGGGAATTCTCACCCAGGACCCACAAAATTCCCCCAGGAACCCCAAATTTTGGGAATTTCCCACCCAGGACCACAAAATTTGGGAATTTTTCCCCCCCCAAATTTTGGAATTTCCCACCCAAGACCCCCCTTCCCCCCCCCACAAAAATCCACTCAGGCGCCCCCAAAATTTGGGATTTTTCACCCAAAAAAATTTGGGAATTTTCCCCCCAAAATTTGAAAATTTTCCCGCCCCCCCCCAAAAAAATTTGTGAATTTTGCCCCAAAAAAATTTGTGAATTTTGCCCCAAAATTTGTGAATTTTGCCCCAAAATTTGGGATTTTTCCCCCCAAAATTTGGAATTTCCCCCCCAGGACCCCCCAAATTCGCTCCTCACCGTGGGGGGGGTCCCGGGGGGATTTTGGGGGGTCCTGGGGGGGTCTCGAGGCTTTGCCCCGCAGGATGTCGATCACCTGGGCGGGGCAGAAACACCAAAATCACCAAAAATTTCACCCAAAATCCCCAAATTTCACCCAAAATTTCATCCAAAATGCCCCGAAATTCCTCCGAATTTATCCCAAGTTCATTTCAAATTTATCCCAGATTTTTTTCAAATTTATCCCAAATTTATTCAAATTTATTCCAAATTTTTTTTCCAACTTTATCCCAAAATCATCCCAAATTTATTCCAATTCATTCCCAATTTCTCGCCTGCCCCAGACTCACCTGTGGCTGCAGCTTTGGGACTCAAAATCCCCCAAAAGTTCCCATTTAAACCCCCCCCAATTTATGCAGATTTATGCAAATTTATGCAAATGTCCCACCTGCAGCCATGTCGTTGTGCAGGTTCCTGAGGCCGCAGTCGGCGCCCAAATACCCCAAACAATCCCATTCAAAACCCCTAAATGCATTCAAATTTATGCAAATTTATGCAGATTTCCGTTTTTCCCACCTGGGCGCTGGCGGCCACGCCCGGGGCCGAGTCGTTGTGCAGGTTCCTGAGGCCGCGGTCGGCGCCCAAACACCCCAAAAAATCCCATTTAAACCCCTTAAATATATTCTAATTCATGCAAATTTATGCAGATTTCTGTGTTTCCCACCTGGGCGCTGGCGGCCACGCCCGCGGCCGAGTCGTTGTGCAGGTTCCTGAGGCCGCGGTCGGCGCCCAAACACCCCAAAAAATCCCCAAAAAATCCCATTTAAACCCCCTAAATGCATTCCAATTCATGCAAATTTATGCAGATTTCCGTGTTTCCCACCTGGGCGCTGGCGGCCACGCCCGCGGCCGTGTCGTTGTGCAGGTTCCTGAGGCCGCAGTCGGCGCCGCAGCGCAGGAGCAGCCGCAGCAGCCGCAGCAGCCCCCGGCCCGCGGCCGCGTGCAGCGCGGTGCAGCCGGCGTACGACTGCGCGTTGACGCTGGCGCCGTGCTGCAACCGCCGAGAAACAACTTTACACCCCAAATCCCCAAATCCCCAAATCCCCAAATCCCAAAATCCCCCCTCAGACACCTCCGAAATCCAGAGCTATTCCAAAAACACCAAAATTGCCACAAACTCCCCCCAAAATTCTCCCTGAAACCCCCCAGAACGCCGGAAAATTCCCCAAATTCGCCAGAAAATTCGCCCGGAATTTCACACGAAAGTCTCCCAAAAATGCTTCCCCAAATCTCCCAAAAATGCTTCCCCAAATCGCCAAAAATTCCCAAAAAAGCCCCGTAAAATTCCCCTAAAAATACCCCAAAATTGCCACAAAGTTCCCTCAAAATTCTCCCTGAAACCCCCCAAAATGCCGGAAAAGTTCCCCAAATTCGCCAGAAAATTCGCCCGGAATTTCACCCAAAAATCTCCCAAAAATGCTTCCCCAAATCGCCAAAAATTCCCAAAAAAGCCCCGTAAAATTCCCCTAAAAATACCCCAAAATTGCCACAAACTTCCCTCAAAATTCTCCCTGAAACCCCCCAAAATGCCGGAAAAGTTCCCCAAATTCGCCAGAAAATTCGCCCGGAATTTCACCCAAAAATCTCCCAAAAATGCTTCCCCAAATCGCCAAAAATTCCCAAAAAAAGCCCCATAAAATTCCCCTAAAAATACCCCAGAATCCCACAAACTTCTCCCCAAAAATTCCCCCCGAAAATTCCCATAAAATACCAAAAAAATTACATTAAAAATTGCATGAAATCATTCCAAAAGTCACCCCAAAAAAATCCCATAAAATTCTGTAAAATCACCCCAAAGTCATCCCAAAACTCACCCCATATATTCCATAACATTTCCCAGAAAATCCCATGAAAATCCCCAAAAATACCTGAAAATCCAAAAAATAACCCCAAAATTCTGCAAAATCCCCCCAAAAAATCCCCCCAAAAATTCCCAATACTCCCCCCAAATCCACCTAAAATTCCCAAATTTTCTCCAATTTTCCCCAAATTTCCCCCGAAATTCCCCCCAAAACCCCCCAAAATTCCCAAATTCTCCCAAAACTTTCTGAAGATTCCCCAAATTTCCCCCAAATTTGCAATTTTTGCCCACCTGGAGCAGGAGCTCGGCCATCTCCAGGCTGTCGTTCTCCACCGCGTGCAGCAGCGGCGAGCGCCCGCTCTTGATGTCCTGCAAGGGCCCAAAAAATCCGAAAAACATTCCCCAAAATATTCCCCCAAAATCCCAAAAAACTCCCAAAAAATCCCTCCAAAAAATCCCAAAAAAATTTCCCAACACATTCCCCCAAAATCCAAAAAAAAATCCCAAAAAAATCCCCAAAAAAATCCCCAAAAAATGCCCCAAAATAAAAAAAAAATCCCAAAAAATCCTAAAAAAATCCCCCCAAAAATCCCCCAAAATATTCCCCCAAAATCCCAAAAAATCCCTCAAAAAAATCCCAAAAAATACCCCAAAACATTCCCCCAAAATCCAAAAAAAAACCCAAAAAATACCCCCAAAAAATCCCCCAAAAATGCCCCAAAATCCAAAAAAATTCCCAAAAACTCCCTTAAAATCCCAAAAAATTCCCAAAAAATCCCCTCAAATATCCCCAAAATATCCCCAAAACCCCAAAAAATCCCCTCAAAAATCCCCAAAATATTCCCCCAAAATCCCAAAACATTCCCCCAAAATCCCCCCAAAAAATCCCCCAAAAAAACCCCAAAAAATCCCAATTTCCCCCCAAAAATTCCCCCAAAATTCCTCAAAAATTAAGAAAAAACTTCTCCATATTTATCCAAAAATTGCCCCCCAAAAATTCCAAAAAATCCCAAAATAATCCCAAAAAATCCCAATTTCCCCCAAAAATCCCCCCAAATGCTAAAAAAATTCCCCCAAAAATCCTCCCCAACCTGGCCAAAATTCACAAACAATTCCTCAAAAATCCCCCCAAAAATCCCCAAAAATTCAAAAAAAATCCCTCCCACTTTCTCCAAAAATTCACCCCAAAAATCCTAAAAAAAAATCCCAAAAAATTCCAAAAATCGAAATAATTCCCCTCAATATTCCCCAAAAAATGTCCCAAAAATCCCAAAAAAACCAAAACAATTCCCCAAAACTCCCCTTTAAACCCCCTCAAAATTCCCAGAAAATCCCAAATTTCCGGAATTTCTGGAATTTTCCGGATTTTCTCACCCCGGCATCGACGTCGGCGCCGTGCTGCAGCAGCAGCAGGACGCTCTCGCGGGAGCCCGAGGCCACGGCCACGTGCAGGGGGGTCAGACCTGCGGAGAGAACGGCAGAAAATTCCCCAAAATAGTCCCAAAAATATCCCAAAATATTCCCTAAAAATCCCACAAAATATCCCAAAAATATCCCAAAAATTCCCCAAAAAATCCCACAAAAATTCCCAAAAATATCCCAAAATATTCCCAAAAATATCCCAAAATATTACCAAAAATTCCGCAAAATATTCCCAAAAATTCCGCAAAATATTCCCAAAAAAATTCCCAAAAATTCCCCCAAAATCCCTGAAAATTTCATGAGAAATTCCCAAAATATTCCCCAAAATATTCCCCCAAAATTTCCCCAAAAAATTCCCAAAAATATTTTTTTAAAAATTCCCCAAAAAATCCTGAAAATTTCCCCTTTCCCCCCCCCCAATTTTTCCCCAAATTCCGCCCATTTTTTTCCCCAATTTCCCCCAAACCCCCAAAACCCGAATTTTTTTCCCCAAAATCCCCCATTTTTCCCCAAAATCCCCCATTTTTTCCCCCAAATCCCCCATTTTTCCCCAAAATCCCCCATTTTTTTCCCAAAATTCCCATTTTTCCCCCATTTCTCCTCACCCTCACAATCCCCCGCCTGCAGATCCACGGGGCTCCCCCGGGGCTCCTCCCCCAATTTCCCCCTTTTTTTCCCCCCAATTTTTCCCCCAATTCCGCCCATTTTTTTCCCCCATTTCCCCCAAACCCCAAAATCCCCAAATTCCGATTTTTTCCCCAAAATCCCCCATTTTTCCCCAAAATCCCCCATTTTTTCCCCAAAATCCCCCATTTTTTCCCCGTTTTCCCCCCATTTCTCCTCACCCTCATAATCCCGCGCCTGCAGATCCACGGCCCCGCCCCCGGGGCCCCTCAGGAGCTCGCGCAGGACGCGGGGGCGTGGCCCGGCCGTGGCCCCGCCCCCCCCGGCCAGGTGCGAGCCGCAGGCGAGGTGTGCGCATGTGCGGCCCAGGCGGTCCGGGCACGTCGGCGACGCGCCGTGCGACACCAGGAGGCGGACGAGCGACACCTGGCCCGTGATCACCGCCAGGTGCAGGGGCGTCTGTGAGGGGACAATGTGACACAGGTGTGTGACACAGGTGAGCGACACCTGGCCCGTGATCACCGCCAGGTGCAGGGGCGTCTGTGGGGACAGGTGTGTGACACAGGTGTGACACAGGTGAGCGACACCTGGCCCGTGATCACCGCCAGGTGCAGCGGGGTCTGTGAGGGGACAGGTGTGTGACACAGGTGAGCGACACCTGGCCCGTGATCACCGCCAGGTGCAGCGGAGTCTGTGAGGGGACAATGTGACACAGGTGTGTGACACCTGGCCCGTGATCACCGCCAGGTGCAGGGGCGTCTGTGAGGGGACAATGTGACACAGGTGTGTGACACAGGTGAGCGACACCTGGCCCGTGATCACCGCCAGGTGCAGGGGCGTCTGTGGGGACAGGTGTGTGACACAGGTGTGACACAGGTGAGCGACACCTGGCCCGTGATCACCGCCAGGTGCAGGGGCGTCTGTGAGGGGACAATGTGACACAGGTGAGCGACACAGGTGAGCGACACCTGGCCCGTGATCACCGCCAGGTGCAGCGGGGTCTGTGAGGGGACAATGTGACACAGGTGAGCGACACCTGGCCCGTGATCACCGCCAGGTGCAGCGGGGTCTGTGAGGGGACAGGTGTGTGACACAGGTGTGTGACACAGGTGAGCGACACCTGGCCCGTGATCACCGCCAGGTGCAGGGGCGTCTGTGGGGACAGGTGTGTGACACAGGTGTGACACAGGTGAGCGACACCTGGCCCGTGATCACCGCCAGGTGCAGCGGGGTCTGTGAGGGGACAGGTGTGTGACACAGGTGAGCGACACCTGGCCCGTGATCACCGCCAGGTGCAGCGGAGTCTGTGAGGGGACAATGTGACACAGGTGTGTGACACCTGGCCCGTGATCACCGCCAGGTGCAGGGGCGTCTGTGAGGGGACAATGTGACACAGGTGTGTGACACAGGTGAGCGACACCTGGCCCGTGATCACCGCCAGGTGCAGGGGCGTCTGTGGGGACAGGTGTGTGACACAGGTGTGACACAGGTGAGCGACACCTGGCCCGTGATCACCGCCAGGTGCAGGGGCGTCTGTGAGGGGACAATGTGACACAGGTGAGCGACACAGGTGAGCGACACCTGGCCCGTGATCACCGCCAGGTGCAGCGGGGTCTGTGAGGGGACAATGTGACACAGGTGAGCGACACCTGGCCCGTGATCACCGCCAGGTGCAGCGGGGTCTGTGAGGGGACAGGTGTGTGACACAGGTGTGTGACACAGGTGAGCGACACCTGGCCCGTGATCACCGCCAGGTGCAGGGGCGTCTGTGAGGGGACAGGTGTGTGACACAGGTGAGCGACACCTGGCCCGTGATCACCGCCAGGTGCAGGGGGGTCTGTGGGGACAGGTGTGTGACACAGGTGTGTGACAGGTGAGCGACACCTGGCCCGTGATCACCGCCAGGTGCAGGGGCGTCTGTGGGGACAGGTGTGTGACACAGGTGTGTGAGTGACACAGGTGTGTGACACAGGTGTGTGACACAGGTGAGGGACACCCAGGGACAGATGACACAGTGACACAGGTGTGTGACACAGGTGTGTGAGTGACACAGGTGTGTGAGTGACACAGGTGTGTGACACAGGTGAGGGACACAGGTGAGGGACACCCGGGGACAGATGACACAGTGACACAGGTGTGACACAGGTGAGGGACACCCGGGCACAGGCGAGGGGGCGGGGCCAGGGGCGTGGTCAAGGTTGGAGAAAGGGGCGGGGCTAAGTGACCCCCCACAATGTCCCCAAAGCCCCTCAATGTCCTCAACCCCAAATCCCCCAATGCCCCCAATGTCCCCAATGTCCCCAAGCCCCCCATGTCCCCAGAGTGTCCCCAGGTGTCCCCTCACCTGTCTCAGGTGGTTGTACACGTCCAGGTCGCGCCCCCCCCGCAGGAACAGCGCCACCAAGCGGCGGGCGACGGGAACAGCGCCCTGCGCCACCGCGATGTGCAGCGGCCTGGGGACAGTGGGGACAGTGGGGACATTGGGGACAGCGAGGGGACATTGGGGACAATGGGGACAGTGAGGGGACATTGGGGACAATGGGGACAGTGAGGGGACATTGGGGACAGTGAGGGGACAATGGGGACAATGGGGACAATGGGGACAGTGGGGACATTGGGGACAGCGAGGGGACAATGGGGACACTGGGGACAGCGAGGGGACATTGGGGACAATGGGGACAGTGAGGGGACATTGGGGACAATGGGGACATTGAGGGGACAATGGGGACAGCGAGGGGACATTGGGGACAGTGAGGGGACATTGGGGACAATGGGGACAGTGAGGGGACATTGGGGACAGCGAGGGGACATTGGGGACAATGGGGACAATGGGGACACTGAGGGGACATTGGGGACAGTGAGGGGACATTGGGGACAGCGAGGGGACAATGGGGACAATGGGGACAGCGAGGGGACATTGGGGACAATGGGGACAATGGGGACATTGAGGGGACATTGGGGACAGTGAGGGGACATTGAGGGGACATTGGGGACAATGGATACATTGGGGGCAATGGGGACATTGAGGGGACATCGGGGACACTGAGGGGACACTGGGGACACTGAGGGGACATTGGGGACAGTGAGGGGACATTGGGGACATTGGGGACATCGGGGACACTGAGGGGACACTGGGGACACTGAGGGGACATTGGGGACAATGGGGACATTGGCCACACAGCGCCCTGCGCCACCGCGATGTGCAGCGGCCTGGGGACAGCGAGGGGACATCAATGGGGACACTGGGGACACTGAGGGGACATTGAGGTAAATTTGGGGCATTTGGGGACATTGGGGACATTGCGCAAAAATGGGGAAAAATGGGGAATAATGGGGTTGGGGACATTGGGGACACTTTGGGGACATTGGGGACACTTTGGGGACACTTTGGGGACAGTGGGGACAATGGGGATATTCAGGGGTTTAGGGACACTGAGGGGTTTTGGGGACATTGGGTGCGCTGAGAAAAAATGGGGGAAAATTGGGACAAAATGGGATTGGGGACATCGGGGACATCTTGGGGACATTTGGAGGATTTGGGGGATTGGGGACATTGGGGACGTCGAGGGCATTTGGGGACATTGGGGACAAAGCAGGAGCTGGGGACATTTGAAGGGTTGGGGACACTCAGGAAAAAATGGGGGGAAATTGGGGAAAATGGGATTGGGGACATTTGGGGACATTGGGGACATTTGGGGCCACTTGTGAGAAAAAAAGGGGGAAAATTTGGGGGGGGGCTTGGGGACATTGGGAGCTACCAAATGTCCCCAAATGTCCCCAAGTATCCCCAAAAGTCCCCAAAACGTCCCTAAAAATCCCAAAAATGTCCCCAAATGTCCTCAAAATGTCCCCAAATGTCCCCAAATGTCCTCAAAATGTCCCCAAATGTCCCCAAAAGTCCCCAAAAATCCCCAAACCCGCGGGGGGGGGGGGGGGGGGGGGGTGTGGGCGGCGCCGTTCCCGCCCCTCCCCCCGCGCTGTTCCCGTAAGGGGGCGTGGCCTCGCGCCGGTGGGCGTGGCCTCGCCTCCCCGGTGACGTCACCGCCGAGCGCTGGGGATTCCCCGCAGGGTGGGGGAGGGGAATTCCCACGGTCCCGGGGGGGGAGGGGGTCCCCGAAATTCGGGGGGGGGGGGGGGAGGGGACATTTGGGGACATTTGGGAACATTTGGGGACATTTGGGGACATTTCGGGGACATTTTTGGGGACATTTTTGGGACATTTTGGGAGATCCCAAAGGGGAAAATTTGGGGGAATCCCAAGCGGGGGGAGGGGGTGGGGTGGGGGAGGGGTCCCGTGGGGTTTTTGGGGGGGGGGGGGGTCCCACAAATTTTGGGGGGGTCCCACAAATTTGGGGGGTTCTGGAGGGGATTTGGGGGAGGTTTCATAAAATTTTGTCGCTTCCCGGGTGGATTTTTGGGGATTCCCGGGAGATTTTGGGGGATTTTTTGGGTTTCCCGGGTAATTTGGGGGTCCCCAGGCGGATTTTTGGGGGTTCCCCTGCTGGGTTTGGCGATTTTTGGGGTTCCCGGGCGGATTTTCCGGAATTCCCAAATGAATTTTTGGGATTTTTTTGGGTCCCCAAAGGGATTTTGGGGATTTTTTTTGGGGCTCCCCAGTGGATTTTAGGGATTTTTTTGGGGGTTTTCCAGGGGGATTTTTGGGACTCTCGGGTGATTTTTGGGGTTTCCCCGCTGGATTTTGGGGGGATTTGGGGATTTTTTTGGGGTCCCCAGGTGGATTTGTCGATTTTTGGGGTTCCCAGAGGGATTTTGGGGATTTTGGGGGGTTTCCCAGGCAGATTTTTGGGGTCCCCAGGTGATTTTGGGATTTTTGGGGGTTTTATGGACGATTTTTGGGGTGTTTGGAGGATTTTTGGGGGATTTTTTGGGGGTTTTTTTTTGGGGTGTTCCAGGTGGATTTTGGGGCTCCCAGGTGAATTTTTGGGAGTTTTGGGGTTCCCCACACAGATTTGGTTTTTATTTTGGGGTTCCCCGGGTGGATTTCGGGGCGATTTTGGGATTTTTAGAGGCATTTGGGGATTTTGGAGGGGATTTTTTGGGTAAAATTGGGGGGATTTGGGGATTTTTGGGGGGATTTTTTTGGTGGATTTTGGGGATCTTTGGGTGAATTTTTGGGGGGATTTTGGGGATTTTTGGGGGATTTTTGGGTGAATTTTTGGGGGGATTTTGGCTGATTTTTTGGGGGGATTTTTGGGGGCGGATTTTGGGATTTTTGGGAGAATTTTTGGGTGAATTTGGGGTGGATTTTGGGGTGAATTTTTGGTAATTTTGGGGTGGATTTTGGGCTGAATTTTGGTATTTTTCGGGGGAATTTTGGGGGAATTTTTGGTTGAATTTTTGGGTGAATTTTTTCGTGGATTTTTGGGTGAATTTTTGGGGGGATTTTGGGGGGTTTTTGGGTGAATTTTTTTGGGGATTTTGTGGGGATTTTGGGGTGAACTTTTGGTATTTTTGGGTGGATTTTTGGGGTGAATTTTTGGTATTTTTGGGTGGATTTGGGGGTGAATTTTGGGTATTTTTGGGGGGATTTTGGGGTGAATTACGTTATTTTTGAGGGGAATGTTGGGGTGATTTTTGGGTGATTTTTTGGGGGGATTTTGTGGGGATTTTGGGGTGAATTTTTGGTATTTTGGGGGGATTTTGGGGTGTACTTTGTTATTTTTGGGGTCCCCCGGGCACTCACGTGTCCCCGTCCTCGTCCTGCCGGGTGGCGGCGGCGATGGCGGCGGCCAAGGGGGGCTCGGGGGGGACCCCCAAATTTGGGGAGCCCAAAAGGGGCGGGGGGGGAACCCCCAAAACCCCCCCGGGCCCCAAAAACGGCAGCGGAGGCTCCGCCCGCGGACCTGGAAAATTGGGGAAAAATTGGGGAAAAGTTGGGAAAAAAATGGGGAAAAAATTGGGAAAAATTGGGGAAAATTTGGGGGGAAAGTTGGGGGAAAATGGGTGAAAAATGTGAGGGAAGTTCAGAAAAAAATTGGGGAAAAAAGTGGGAAAATTTGGAGGAGAAATTGGGAAAAAGTGGGGAAAATGGGGGAAAAAATGGGAGGAAATTAGGGAAAACTGGGGGAAAATTGGGGGAAAATTGGGAAAAAATTGGAGAAAATTTGGGTATTTCTGGTGGGAAAAGTGGGAAAAATTAGGAATAAAGTTGGGAGAAAAGTGTGGAAAAAAGTGGGAAAATTTTGGAGGAAAAATAGGGAAAATGGGAGAAAATCTCAGAAAATTGGGGAATTTTCGGGGGGAAAGTGAGAGAAGAATTGGGGGAAACAGGGGAAAATTGGGAAAAAATAGGGGGAAAATGGGAAAAAATTTGGAATAAAGTGGAAATAAAGTGGGGAAAATTGGAGGGAAATTAGGGAGAAAATTGGGAAATTTTCAGGGGGAAAGTGAGGAGTAATTTGGGAAAAAATGGAGGAAATTTAGGGGAATTTGGGAAAAAAGTGGGAAAAATTTGGAGGAAAAGTGAGAAAAAGTGGGGGGAAATTGGAGGAAATATAGGGGGGAAAAGTGGGAAAAAATAGGAGAAAAATTAGGAAAAAAGTGGGGAAAAATTCAGAGAAAAATTAGAGAAAACGGGGGAAAATGGGAAAAATTGGTGGGAAAGTTGGGAAAATTGGGGAATTTTGGGGGGGAAAAAGTGGGGGAAAATTTGGAGGAAAATTGGGGAAAAAGTAGGAAAATTTTTGAGGAAAATGGGGGAAAATTTGGAGGAAAATTTAGGGGGAAATAGGGGTAAAATTGGGAAAAAATTAGGAAAAAAAGTAGGGAAAATTTGGGGGAATAAAGTGGGACAAATTTGGAGGAAAATTGGGGGAAAAGTGGGGGGAAAAAGTGGGAAAAAATGTGGGAAAATTGTAAAAAATTGGGGAAAAAGTGGGAAAATTTTGGAGGGAAAATTAAGGAAAAATGGGGGAAAATTTGTAGGAAAATGGGGAAAATTGGTAAAAACGTAGGAAAAAAGTTGGGGGAAAAATTGGGAAATTTTTGGGGGGAAATTTGGAGGAAATTTGGGGGAAAATTTGGAGGAAATTTGGGGAAAAAATGGGGAAAAAAAGCGGGAATAAAGCGGGGAACAGCGGGGTCTCACCTGTTGCGGTGCCGGATTTTGGGGGCGGCCGGACCGGGGCGCTCGGGGGGGGCTCCCCCAGAGCCCGGGGGTCTCCCCCGCCCCCCAGCACCGAGCGGCGCTTCCGGAGCGGCAGCGACGCCTCGGGGGTGGGGGAGGGGCGGCGTTTTTGGGGGGCCCGGGGGGGGTTCGGGGCGCGGCGCGTGCGCAGATCCACCGGCAGCTCCTCGGCCATCGGGGGGTCCCGGGACGGGTTTTGGGGGGGATCCCCCCCGAAGGGACCTCGGGCTCCGGCGGAGGCGCCGCGGCGGCGGAAGCGAGCGGGGAATCCCCGCGGCGGGGGGGGCGGGGCCGCCCGGCCACGCCCTTTTCCCCGGTGGACACGCCCACTGCGTTTAGACCACGCCCGCTCCGCTGCCGTCCCGCCCCCGGTGTTGTTGGGAGCGCCCGTTGAGCGTTTAGGCCACGCCCAGTCCGTTTAGACCACGCCCGCTCCGCTGTGGGCGCGCCCCTGGCGTTGTTGGCCACGCCTATTCCCCGTTAGCCACGCCTCCTCTGTTTTAACCACGCCCGCTCCGCTGTGGGCGCGCCCCTGGCGTTGTTGGCCACGCCTATTCCCCGTTAGCCACGCCTACTCTGTTTTAACCACGCCCGCTCCGCTGTGGGCGCGCCCCTGGCGTTGTTGGCCACGCCTATTCCCCGTTAGCCACGCCTACTCTGTTTTAACCACGCCCGCTCCGCTGTGCGCGCGCCCCTGGCGTTGTTGGTAGCGCCCATTGAGGGTTTAGGCCACGCCCCCTCCGTTGTGGACACGCCCATTCCCCTATGGACACGCCCATATGTGTTGTGGTCACGCCCACATCGCGTTTAGGCCACGCCCATCGCAGGGACGGCGAAATTTGGGGGCGGGTTTGGGGAATCGGCGGGAAAAAATTAAATTTGCCGCGAAATTGAGGGGGAAAAAAGGCAAAATTTGGCGCAAAATTGTGAAAAATTGGCAAACAAATGGAATAAAATTTTTTAAAATCCACCAAAATGACCCCAAAAGTTGGCACAAATTTTTGGGTGGGGATTGGGAAAAAAGAAAGTCAAAACGGGCTCGAAATTCCACCCAAAAAAGTCTCCAAAAATCCTCAAAGTCCGCTTAAAAACGAAAAGAAGATCAGGTCAAAATTTCTCACAAATTAAAAAAAAAAAAAAAACACAAAAATTGGACTAAAATTCTAAAGAAAAAGCCTCCAAAATTCCACTACAAAAGGCCCAAAAAATCCAAAATTACCCCCCAAAATTAAACCAAATTTCTATAAAGCAAGTCCCAAATCAGCCGAAAATGCTGCAAAAACCAAAAATTAGCTCAGAATTCCTCAATATCCAATAAAAAAACCCAAAAATCCTCAAAATCCACAAAAAAACCCTCAAAATTCCCCAATTTTGATTCGAAATCCAATTTAAAAACACACAAATTCTTCAAAATCAGCTAAAACCCCCTGAAGTTCCCAAAATTCTTTAGAATCTAAAAAAAAATCCCAAAATTTCTTCCAAATAATTTTTAAAAATCCCAAAATCCGCTTGAAATTCCTCAAAATCGAATTTTAAAAACGCAACATGTCCCAAAATTTCTCAAAATCCACTCAAGAAATTCCCCCAAAATCCACAGAAAACCCCAATAAATCACCAAAATCCACCCAGAACATCCCAAAATTCCCCCCAAAATCCTTAAAATAATTTGAAAAAATAAAATCAAAATTTACAAAAAAAATCCCTAAAATTTCCCAAAATTAAAAAAAAAAAATTTCCTGAAAATCCTCGAGAAGTTCCCCAAAAATCCCCCCCCAAAAAAATCCCAAAATTGGCTCCAAATTCCCCCAAAATTCCTCGTGGGGACGGCGGGAGGGACCTGGGGACACTTTGGGGACACTGGGATGGACATGGGGACACCGGGAGGGACCTGGGGACACCCCTGGGGACACTGAGAGGGAGTTGGGGACACCAGGAGGGACACGGGGACACCCTTGGGGACACTGGGATGGACATGGGGACATTTTGGGGACACTGGGACATTCCTGGGGACACCAGGAGGGACACGGGGATGCCCTTGGGGACATCATTGGGGACACCAGGAGGCACCTGAGGACACCCTTGGGGACACCTTGGGGACAGCCTGGGGATGGCTTTGGGGACACTTTGGGGACGCAGGGACAGCGCGGGGGACACTGAGAGGGACACAGGGACAGCCTGAGGATGGCTTTGGGGACACCCCTGGGGACATGGGGACACCTTGGGGACACTGGGATGGCTTTGGGGACACCCCTGGGGACATGGGGACACTTTGGGGACACTGGGATGGCTTTGGGGACACCCCTGGGGACATGGGGACACTTTGGGGACACTGGGATGGCTTTGGGGACACTTTGGGGACATGGGGACACTTTGGGGACACTGGGATGGCTTTGGGGACACTTTGGGGACATGGGGACACTTTGGGGACACTGGGATGGCTTTGGGGACACTTTGGGGACATGGGGACACCTTGGGGACACTGGGATGGCTTTGGGGA
Source organism: Ammospiza caudacuta (assembly GCF_027887145.1). Lineage (NCBI taxonomy): Eukaryota > Metazoa > Chordata > Aves > Passeriformes > Passerellidae > Ammospiza > Ammospiza caudacuta. The sequence goes on along the minus strand of NC_080630.1, from coordinate 368,662 downwards.
CACCCCTGGGGACATGGGGACACTTTGGGGACACTGGGATGGCTTTGGGGACACCCCTGGGGACATGGGGACACTTTGGGGACACTGGGATGGCTTTGGGGACACCCCTGGGGACATGGGGACACTTTGGGGACACTGGGATGGCTTTGGGGACACTTTGGGGACATGGGGACACTTTGGGGACACTGGGATGGCTTTGGGGACGCAGGGACGGCGCGGGGGACGCTGGGATGGCCTTGGGGACACAAGGACACCCCTGAGGACACTGGGACAACCTCGGGGACACCTCGGGGTGGCCTCGGGGACATCGCGACACGCTCGGGGACATGGGGGGGCGGGGCGGGGGCTGTGGCCACGCCCACTTTAATGACGTCAATCCCTCGGTCCCGCCCCCCCCCCGCGGGCGCCGCAGTGCGCCGGGGCCGAGCGGAGCCGAAAAGAGCCGGAAAGAGCCGAAGCGGGGCCGAGCGGCGGCGAAGCGAGAGGCGGAAAGAGCCGAAGGTCGGGGAGCGGAAAAAGCCGAAGCGGAGCCGAAGCGGACCCGCCGGAGGGTCCGGCCATGCCTTGAAGCGGCTCCTCCGACCCGTCCCGGGCTCTTCCTCCTCATCCTCCTCCTCCTCATCCTCCTCCTGCGGCAGGGGGAGGAGCCCATGGGCCGGGCAGGGGGCTGAGGGGGAGCGGAGCCGCTGGATTGGGCCCAAACTGGGCCCAACTGGGCTCAACTGGGCCCGACCGGGCCGGAGAAATCAGAGCCGGGCCGGAAAGAGGCGAAGTTGTCCGGAAAGAGCCGAAGAAAGAGCGGGATAAGCGAAGTGAGGACGGAGCTGCACGGAAAGAACCGAACCGGGCCGGAAAGAACCGAACCGGGCCGGAAGTAAGCGAAGCTGGGCCGGAAGTAAGCGAAGGGAGAGCGGGGAGGGTCGGAAAGAGCCGAATGGAGAACGAAGAGGGTCGGAAAGAGCCGAAGGTGTCCGGAAATTGCCGAAGTGCCGCCATGTTGCTGCCGCTGCTCCTCGGGCTCCTTGAGGGTGAGTTCGGGAGCCCCGAATGTCACCGGGACCCCAAAATGTCCCCAAATGTCCCCAGAATGTCACCTGGGAGCCCCCGAATGTCACCGGGACCCCAAAATGTCCCAAAGGGTCCCCAGATGTCGCCTTGGAGCCCCCAAATGTCACCGGGACCCCAAAATGTCACCAAATGTCCCCAGAATGTCACCTGGGAGGCCCCGAATGTCACCGGGACCCCAAAATGGCACCAAAAATGTCCCCAAAATGTCCCCAAATATCCCCAAAATGTCACCAAATGTCCCCAGAATGTCACCTGGGAGGCCCCGAATGTCACCGGGACCCCAAAATGGCACCAAATGTCCCCAAATATCCCCAAAATGTCAACTGGGACCCCCCAAATCTCAACTGGGACCCCAAAATGTCCCAAAGTGTCGCCAAAAATGTCACCAAATGTCTTAAAATGTCCCAAAATGTCACCTGGACCCCCCCCAAATGTCCCAAAGTGTCCCCAAAATGTCACCTGGGACCCCCAAAATGTCCCCAAATGTACCAAAGTGTCCCCAAAATGTCTTAAAATGTCCCAAAATGTCACCTGGGACCCCAAAATGTCCCAAAGTGTCCCCAAAATGTCACCAAATGTCCCCAAAAATGTCCCCAAATGTCACTAAAATGTCTTGAAATGTCCCAAAATGTCACCTGGGACCCCCAAAATGTCCCCAAAATGTCCCAAAATGTCACCTGGGAACCCAAAATGTCCCCAAATGTCCCAAAGTGTCCCCAAAATGTCTTAAAATGTCCCAAAATGTCACCTGGGACCCCAAAATGTCACCAAATGTCCCCAAAATGTCCTTAAATGTCACCCCAAAATGTCCCCAGATGTCACTTTGGACCCTAAAATGTCACCTGGGACCCCAAAAATGTCCCCAAAATGTCCCCAAAATGTCCCCTGATGTCACCTGGGACCCAAAGTGTCCAAATGAGCCAAATTTGGGACAATTTGGGGGCAAATTTGGGATTTTCGGGCGGAATTTTGACGAATTTTTGGCCAATTTTGGGGGGAATTTGGGGATTTTTTTGGGGAATTCTGAAACCCTTCGTCCCCCAATCCCAAATTTTGGGGTCCCGGGGATGAATTTTGGGGCCGTTTTGGGAGATTTTGGGTCCATTTTAGGCTGGATTTTATTGGAGCCAGTGGTGGTGAAATTTGGGCAAAATTTCTGGGATTTTGAAGGAGATTTTCAGGAAATTTTGGGATTTTTTTGGGGATTTTGGGGTTCCTTGTTCCCCTCGCCATTTTTGGGGTCCTGAGGGTGAATTTTGGGGGTTTTGGGGCCGTTTTGGGCTGGATTTTGGTGCCTTTTGGGGCAAATTTTGATGATTTTTGGATCAAATTTTGGGCAAATTTCAATGGAATATTTTGGGGGTTTTTTTTGGAATTTTTGGGGATTTTTTTGGGAATATTTTAGGAGAATTTGGGAATTCCTTCCTGACCTCCCTTTCTCCCCCTCCCTGAAATTTTGGGGTCCTGGGGGTGGATTTTGGGTCCATTTCGGGTCAATTTTAACCATTTTGGGGTGGATTTTTGACCAAAATTTGGTCAAATTTCAACGGAATTTCACCGATTTTTTGGGGGGAATTTCTGGAAAATTCCAGAATTCCCTCTTGACCCCCCCCCCCCATTTTCTCCCCCTCCCCATTTTTGGGATTTTGGATCTGGATTTTGGGTCCATTTTAGGTCAGTTTAATTGGTTTTGGGGTGGCTTTTAATGTTTTTTTTTGACCAAATTTTTGTCAAATTCCAACCGAATTTTGTGGGAATCTTTTTGGAGTTTCTCCCCTGCCTCCCCTTTCTCCCTCTCCCTCCAATTTTTGGGATCTCGGGGTTGGGTTTCGTGTCCGATTTGGGTCAATTTTCACCGTTTTGGAGCGGATTTTTCCCGTTGTTTGACCAAATTTTGGTCAAATTTTATCGGAATTTTACCGAATTTTTTTGGGGGGGGAATTTCTAGAAAATTCCGGGATTCTCTCCCGACCCCGCCATTTCCTCCCCCTCCCCATTTTTGGGATTTTGGATCTGGATTTTGGGTCCATTTTAGGTCAGTTTGATTGGTTTTGGGGTGGCTTTTAATGGTTTTTTGACCAAATTTCTGTCAAATTTCATCGGAATTTCGCCGGATTTTTTTTGGGGGGGGGGGGGGGGGGGAATTTCTGGAAAATTCCGGAACTCCCCGCCATTTCCTCCCCCTCGCCGCAGCTTCGGGGGCGCTGGGGGGCTGCGTGGAGGTGGCGTCGGGCACCGAGGCCGTGCTGGGGGCGCCGTTCCGGCTGCTCTGCATCGCCTGCAAGCGCCGCAGCGAGACCCCGGCCGAGGCCGAGAGCGAGTGGTTCTTCCGGCCCGAGGGCGCCCCCCACTTCCAGAAGGTCACTGGGAGCACTGGGAGGCACTGGGAGGGGACTGGGACAAACTGGGAGGGACTGGGAGGGACTGGGAATGTGTTGGGAGGGACTGGGACAAACTGGGAGGGACTGGGACAAACTGGGAGGGACTGGGAGGGGATTGGGACAAACTGGGATGGACTGGGATAAACTGGGAGGGACTGGGAGGGGATTGGGACAAACTGGGATGGACTGGGACAAACTGGGAGGGACTGGGAGGACGCTGCAGTTCCCAAAGCCGCCACCGGGGGGGAGCCAAGAGTTCATGGAAAGGGACTGGGAGGGAACGGGGATGAACTGGGAGGGGACTGGGAGGACTGGGATGGACTGGAAGGGGATTGGGACTAACTGGGATATACTGGGATGAACTGGGAGTTACTGGGAGGACGTTGCAGTTCTCAAAGCCACCAGCAGGGGAGATGGGAGTTCATTGAGAGGGACTGGGAGGGGACTGGGACAAACTGGGAGGGATTGGGACAAACTGGGAGGACCCTGGAGAGCCCCTGGGCCATACTGGGAATTACTGGGCTGAACTGGTCTAAACTGGGAGCTGCTGGGAGCGACTCGGCACCACAATTGGGCACAGTCGCAACACCAAACTCAACCACCAGAGGGCGCCACTGAGCCAACACAATTTATAATCCCTTGCCATTGAGCCTTACTGGTTCTTACTGGTTCTTACTGGTTTCTACTGGGGCAGATCCTGCACTACAGCCCCGAGGAGGGCGAGAGGGTGGCCCCGGGGCCGTTCCTCGGGGTGATCTCGTGGAACGGCTCGCGGGGCACGCGGGACCTGCAGGACCTGTCGGTGTGGCTGGCGGAGGTGAAGCACGCGCACGCCGGGCAGTACGTGTGCCGGCTGAAGCGCAACCTGACCTTCGAGGGCTACACCTACAGCCTGGCCAGGAACCAGACCCTGAAGCTGGCCGTGGTGGAGAAAGGTGCTGGGAGGGCGCTGGGATGGACTGGGATGGACTGGGATGGACTGGGGTAAGCTGGGAGTTGGTTGGAAGGGATTGGGAGGGGCTGGGACGGAGCTGGAGGGAGGAAAAATGGAGGTAGGAGGGGCTAAAGGGGAACTGGGATGGACTGGGATGAACTGGGAGGGACTGGGATGAACTGGGATGAACTGGGAGTTGCTGGGAGGACGCTGCAGTTCCCAAAGGCGCCACCAGGCGGAGGCAGTGAGACAGCGGGAGTTCATTGGGGGGACTGGGGGGAACTGGGAGGGACTGGGACAAACTGGGAGGGACTGGGAGGGACTGGGAGGGACTGGGATGGACTGGGAGGGGATTGGGCTGCACCTACAGCCTGGCCAGGAACCAGACCCTGAAGCTGGCCGTGGTGGAGAAGGGGGCTGGGAGGGCACTGGGATATACTGGGATGAACTGGGAGGGGATTGGGATTGACTGGGATGAACTGGGAGGGGACTGGGAGTTGGTTGGAAGGGACTGGGGTGGACTGGGATGGACTGGGATGGGATTGGGATCAACCTAGGATCAAACTGGGAGCGCTGGGATCAAACTGGGAGCGCTGGGATCAAACTGGGAGGGACTGGGAGGATAATGGGATCAAACTGGGAGGGACTGGGAGGGGACTGGGATCAAACTGGGAGGGACTGGGAGCACTGGGATCAAACTGGGAGGGACTGGGAGCGCTGGGATCAAACTGGGAGGGACTGGAAACACAGAGATCAAACTGGGAGCACTGGGAGGGCACTGGGATCAAACTGGGACCCACTGGCAAAGCTCCATGCCCATATAAGGCAGAAAGTGGGCGTGGCTTAGGAAAAAAAAGGGCGTGGCTTAGGGGCCCCCAAATGCACAAATTTGGCCCCAAAACCACACAAAATTTTCCCGGATTTTTTTAGGGATTTTTTTCTGGGGGGGGGGGGGGGGGTGGGATTTTTCGGGGGGGATTTTTTGGGGACATTTCCGGTGATTTCAGGGAATTTTTTGTGCCCCTCCCCACGCAGCGCGGCGGGACCTGGCGTCCATCGTGTCCGAGATCCTGATGTACGTGCTCATCGTGGTGCTGACGCTCTGGCTCGCCGCCGAGATGCTCTACTGCTACCGCAAGGTGGCGGCCGCGGCCCCGCCCCCCGACAGCGCGTGAGTGGGCGGGGCCTCCGCGGGCAGGGCTTAATGTTTGGGGGAAAAAAAATGCAAAAAACTGGGCGGGAAAAGGGCGGAAAATGAGGAAATTGGGGGGGTTAAAATGGCGGTGGGGGGCGTGGCTTAAAGGTTGGGGGTGTGGCTTTGGGAGTGGGTGTGGCCCAAAGGGGCGTGGTTTAGGTTTGGAGTGGTTTGGGTTGGAATTTGGGGGAGAAATGCAAGAAAATTGGGTGAAAATGGGGCGGGAAATGAAGGTTTAAAATGGTGGAGGGGCGTGGCTTAAAGAATGGGGCGTGGCTTTGGGAGTGGGTGTGGCTCAAAGGGGCGTGGTTTAATTTTGGAGTGGTTTGGGTTGGAATTTGGGGGAGAAATGCAAAAAAATTGGGTGAAAATGGGGCGGGAAATGAGGGAATTGGGAGGAAAATGGAAGGTTAAAATGGCGGTGGGGGGTGTGGCTTAAAGGTTGGGGGTGTGGCTTGGGAGTGGGTGTGGCCCAAAGGGGCGTGGTTTAGATTTGGAGTGGTTTGGGTTGGAATTTGGGGGAGAAATGCAAAAAAATTGGGTGAAAATGGGGTGAAAAATGAGGAATATGGGAGGAAAATGGAGGTTTAAAATGGCGGAGGGGCGTGGCTTAAAGAATGGGGGCGTGGCTTGGGAGTGGGTGTGGCCTTGGGGGCGTGGTTTAATTTCAGGGGAAGGAATTGGAAACTCGGGGTTAAAAATGTGAGAATTGGGGCAAAACTGGGGAAATTAGGGAAAAAAAGGGGTTTCAAAATGGCTGAGGGGGCGTGGCTTGAGGTTGTGGGCGTGGCTTCGGGAGTGGGTGTGGTCTAATGGGGCGTGGCCAAATTTTATGGGAGAAATGGGGAAATTTGGGCAAAAATGGGGAAATTTTGGGGTGGGATTTTCGGCATTTTTGGGTGGGATTTTTATTTTTGGTTTTGGGGCATTTTGAGGTGAAATTTTTGGAATTTTTCAAATTTTGTTGCGGAATTTTTTGGGTGGAATTTTTGGGGTAAAATCTTTGAAATTCGGGGCGGATTTTATTTTGAATTTTGGGGGATTTTTGCATGGGGTTTTTGAGGTTTTGGGATGGGATTTTGGAGATTTTGGGGCGGGATTTTGGGGCATTTTGGGGTGGATTTTTCGGGATGAAATTTTTGGGATTTTGGGGCATTTTGGGGTGAAATTTTTGAGGCACTTTGGGGCATTTTGGGGTGGAATTTTTGAGGCACTTTGGGGCATTTTGGTGTGGAATTTTTGGGCTTTTAGGGCATTGTTGGTGTAGAGATTTTAAGATTTTGGAGGCATTTTTGGGGTGGAATTTTGGAGATTTTAGGGTGGATTTTTTTCATTTTGGGGCATTTATGGTTGGGTTTTTGGGGAAGAATTTTGGGGTGGAATTTTTAGGGACTTTTGGGGTAAAATCTTTGAAATTTGGGGTGGATTTTTTTGAATTTTGAGGGATTTTTGCGTGGGATGTTTGAGATTTTGGGATGGAATTTTGGGGCATTTTTGGGTGAAATTATTTTGAATTTTGGGGCATTTTGGGGTAGAATTTGTGGAATTTTGGGGAACTTGGGGGGCATTCTGGGGCAATTTTGGGTTGGATTTTTTAGGGGCATTTTGGGGTGGAATTTTGGGGATTTTGGGGCATTTTTGGGGTGGATTTTTTTCATTTTGGGGCATTTCTGGGTGGGATTTTGGGGTGGATTTTTTGGGGAGATTTTGGAGTTTTTGGGGCAGAATTTTTGGATTTTGGGGCATTTTTGGGATGGGATTTTTGGGAGATTTTTGGGTGGATTTTTTTTTTCCGTTTTAGGGCATTTTTGGGGTGGATTTTTGAGGCATTTTTGGGTGAAATTTTTGGGATTTGGGGTGCAATTTTTTGTTATTTTTGGGGCACTTCGGGGTGGAATTTTTGAGATTTTGGGGCATTTTTGGGGTGGGGATTTTGGGAGTTTGGAGGCGATTTTGGGTTGGATTTTTTTTTTGTTTTGGGGCATTTTTGGGTGGGATTTTTGGGATTTTGGGGAAGAATTTTTGGGTCGAGCTTTTTGCGTTAAAATATTTGGAATTTGGGATGAATTTCCTTGGATTTTGAGGGATTTTTGGGTGGGATTTTTTGGATTTTGGGGTGGAATTTCTGGGGCATTTTTGGGGTGGAATTTTTGGGATTTTGCATTGGATTTTTTGGGGCATTTTTGGGGTGGATATTTTGGTAGTTTGGAGGCATTTTTGGGGTGCAATTTTTAGGATTTTCAGGGGGAATTTTGGGGATTTTGGGCATTTTTGGGGTGGAGATTTTGGGATTTTAGGGTGGAATTTTTAGGATTTTCAAGGGGGGATTTTTTGGGGGGATTTCTCAGTGTTTGAGGAGGAGCTATTTGGGTTTTTGGGTGGGATTTTTTTTTTAATTTTGGGCCGTTTCTGGGTGGAATTTTGGTGGATTTTTTTTTTTAATTTTGGGGCGTTTCTGGGTGGAATTTTGGGTGGATTTTTTTTTTTTTTTTGGTTTTGGACATTTTGGGGCGGGGTTTTTGGATTTCGGGGCCCCTCCCCCACCCCGAATTTCGCCCCTCCCCCCCCTCAGGTCGGAGTACCTGGCCATCACCTCGGAGAGCAAAGAGAACTGCGGCGGCGTCCAGGCGGCCGAGTGACCCCGAGTGACCCCGAGTGACCCCGAGTGACCTCTGACCCCCCCAGGCCCCCCCCCTGCAATAACCCCCCCGGGGGGGACCCCCCGACCCCTCCCCCACCCCTGACCCCGCATGGCCCCTCCCCCACCCAGACCCCAAAATTGGGGGGGAAAAAAAAAAAAAAACAAAAAATTTGGGGGAAAAAAATCCCAAAAATTGGGGGGAAAAGTCCCAAAATTTCGGAGAAAAATTCCCAGAAACTGGGGGGAAAAGTTCCGAAATTTCAGAGAAAAAATCCCAAAAAATTGGGGGAAAAAAAGTCTCAAAATTTCAGAGAAAAAATCCCAAAAATTTGTGGGAAAAAAGTCTCAAAATTTCAGAGAAAAATTCCCAGAAATTGGGGGGAAAAGTCACAAAATTTCAGAAAAAAAAATCCCAAAATTTCGGAGAAAAAAATCCCAAAAATTTGGGGGGGAAAAGTCCCAAAATTTCGGGGAAAAAAAACCCCAAAATTCAGCTGAGAAAAATATAAAAATTTTAAGGAAAAAAAATCTCAAAATTTGGCGGAAAAAAGTCCAAGAATTTGAGGGGAAAAGCCACAAAACTTAAGGGGAAAAGTGTCAGAATTAAGGAAAAGAATCACAAAATTTTGAGGAGAAAAGTGACAAAATCTGGGGGAAAAATCCCAAAAATTTGAGGGTAGAAGTGTCAAAGTTGGGAGACAAAGCCCCAGAAATTTGCAGGGAAAAGTCACAAATTTTGAGGAAAAAAATTCCCAAAATTTGAGGGAAAAAGTTCCCAAAGTTAAGGAAGAATTCTCAAGAATTTAAGGGGAAAAGTCATAAAATTTGAGGGCAAACAAAACCCAGAATTAAGGAAAATGATCCCAAAAATTTGAGCAGAAAAAATTGGAGGAAAAAAATCCTTCAAAATTCAGGGAAAAAAATTCAAAATTTGTTTAAAATAACCCCAAAATTTCGGTCAAATTTCTTCAAAGTTTGGGAGAAAATCCCCCCAAAATTTCACCCCCAAAATCCCAAAATTTTGAGTAAAATCTCCCAAATTCAGCACAAAAAAAATCCCCAAATTTTTGGGAAAATTCCCCAAATTTTGGGGTCAAATTCCCCAAATTTGGGGTCGATCCCCCCCCAGTGTGAGAGGAGTGCGCATGTAAATGAGCTGTATGCAAATGAGCTGTATGCAAATGAGAGATACTTAAAAGAGCAATATGTAAATGAGACAAGAGGACGAGACCTCAACAGCACTTTATGCAAATGAGGGGGGGTGTGGCAATACAAATGAGGGTGATATGCAAATGAGGGATGTGTAAATAGATGTAAATGAGGTGGTATGCAAATGAGATGGAGGTGAGAACTGTAACCGCGGGTTATTTATTATGTAAATGAGCTGTACATAAACAAAGCATTATGCAAATGAGCACTGACACAGCCGCACAAATGCACATCTCACTTAATTGCGATATGCAAATGAACCTGCAAACGAGGCGGGGCATGCAAATGAGCACCGAGCACCGTATGCAAATGAGCACCGCCGCGCAAACACATCGCTGTATGCAAATGAACGCCCGTATGCAAATGAGTGCCATAATTAACGGATTAATTGTGCCAAGCCCCGATATGTAAATGAACATGCAAATGAACATGCAAATGAGCTGGACTGCCGAGCCTCGAGTCCTTGGTGTGGGCGGGTCGCCGGTATGCAAATGAGATTTATGCTAATGAGGGATGCACAAATGGGGATACAATGGGAGGCGGTTTATGCAAAAGAGCTGTATGCAAATGAGGCGGTGACGTCATCGGGGTAGTTTGGGGTTTATGGGAGGTTGATGACGTCATCGGGGGGGAGTCGATGACGTCATCGGTGGAAGTCGATGACGTCATCGGGGTGGGAGGGGAAATTTGGGGCAAAATTCCCAAATTTGGGCATTGATGACGTCACCGGGGGCGGGCGGTCAGGGGGATTTTGGGGTGAAATTCCGGAATTTTGGGGTCCCTGGGATCATTTTGGGGTGAAATTCTGGAATTTTGGGGTCCCTGGGATCATTTTGGGGTGAAATTCCGGAATTTTGGGGTCCCTGGGATCATTTTGGGGTGAAATTCTGGAATTTTGGGGTCCCTGGGATCATTTCGGGGTTCAATCCCCAATTTTTGGTGTTAAAACCCCGAATTTTGGGGTCCATTCCCAAATTTTGGGGTTTCCGGGCTGATTTGGGGATTCAAATCCCCAAATTTTGGGTTTAATTCCGAATTTTTTGGGGTTCGATCCCCAAATTTTGGGTTCCCTTCCAAGATTTGGGGTTCAATTCTCAATTTTGGGGTTCCCGGGCTGAATTTGGGGTTCCATCCCCAAATTTCGGGGTTCAACCCCCAATTTTTGGGGTTCAACCCCCAAATTTCCTCTCCCCTTCTCACATTTTGGGGTTAAAATCCCAAATTTCGGGGTTCAATCCCAAATTTTGGGGTTCAATTCCCAATTTTGGGGTTCCCGAGCTGATTTTGGGCATCAAAATCCCAAATTTCGGGGTTCAAATCCCCAAATTTCAGCGTTAAATCCCCAAATTTCGGGTTCCCTTCCAGGATTTGGGGTTCAATTCTCAATTTTTGGGGTTCCTGGGCTGATTTTGGGGTTCCATCCCCAAATTTTGGGGTTCAATCCCCAATTTTTGGGGTTCCATCCAAAAATTTCGGGGTTCAAATCCCAATTTTTTGGGGTTCACTCCCCCAATTTCAGGTTCCCTTCCAGGATTTGGGGTTCAGTTCCCAATTTTGGGGTTCCCGGGCTGAATTTGGGGTTCCATCCCCAAATTTCGGGGTTCAATCCCCAATTTTTAGGGTTCAACCCCCAAATTTTCTCTCCCCTTCTCACATTTTGGGGTTAAAATCCCAAATTTCGGGGTTCACTCCCCAAATTTCGGGTTCCCTTCCAGGATTTGGGGTTCAATTCCCAATTTTGGGGTTCCCGGGCTGATTTTGGGGTTCAATCCCAAATTTCGGGGTTCCATCCCCAATTTTTGGGGTTCGCTCCCCAAATTTCCGCTCCCTCCCCAAGCCCCGCCCCCTTTCCCGCCTCCCGATGACGTCACCGCCTCCCTTCCCCCTTTTCCCTCCCCTCCCCCCCCCAAATTCGGGGTTTTTGGGGCGCCCGGAGCCATTTTGGGCTGCAGTGACCTCAATTAACGCCTCGATGACGTCATCACCACCCCAGCCGGTTTTTGGGGTGCCCGGACCGGTTTTGTTTTTTTTTTTTTTATTATTATTTTTGGGATCGACCTCGTTTTTTCAGGGCTTTAATTAAAGGTTTGGCGGGGTTTTAATGAATGCTTTTGGGGGCGCTGATGACGTCATAAAGGGGTTGCGGTGGTGACGTCATCGCAGCCCAAAAATGCGGCCCCGCCCCCCCCGAATCGCAGAGAGGCCGCGGCCGAATTTGGGGTGAGAGAGCTGCGGGCCAGGTGAGGGGAAAAGCGAATTTTGGGGGGAATTTGGGGGATTTGGGGCAAATCTGGGAATTTGGGGCGCGGGGGGGTGGGGGAGGGGTTTGGGGGAATTCTGGGGGAAATTCGGGGAATTTTCGGGATTTTTTGAGGGATTTTGGGGGGAATTTCGGGGATTTTTTGGAGGATTTTTGGGGGAAATTTGGGGGATTTCGGGGGGAATTTGGGTGAATTTTTGGGAATTTTTGGGGGGGGATTTTTGGCGGGTTTGGGAATTTTGTGGCGCGGGGAGGTTTGGGGAGGGGTTTGGGGGAAACTTTTGGGGAAATTCGGGGAATTTTCGGGATTTTTTGAGGGATTTTGGGGGGAATTTCGGGGATTTTTTGGAGGATTTTTGGGGATTTTTGGGGGGATTTTTGGGAATTTTGGGGGGGGGATTTTTGGCGGGTTTGGGAATTTTGGGGCGCGGGGAGGGTGGGGGAGGGGTTTGGGGGAAATTCTGGGGGATTTTTGGGGGAATTTGGGGGATTTTTGGGGATTTTTGGGGGGATTTCGGGGATTTTTTGAGGATTTTTGGGGGAATTTTGGGGATTTTTTGGAGGATTTTTGGGGGGATTTTTGGGAATTTTGGGGGGGGGATTTTTGGCAGGTTTGGGAATTTTGGGGCGCGGGGAGGGTGGGGGAGGGGTTTGGGGGAAATTCTGGGGGAAATTCGGGGAATTTTCGGGATTTTTTTGAGGGATTTTTTTGAGGATTTTTGGGGGAATTTTGGAGATTTTTTGGGGGATTTTTGGGGGAATTTTGGGGATTTTGGGGGGGGGATTTGGGGGAATATTTGGGGAGAATTTTGGAGTTTGAGGGGGAAATTCGGGGGGGATTTGGTTTTTTTTGTGGGGATTTTTGGGGGAATTTGGGATTTTTGGGGGAATTTGGGACTTTTGGGGTGCAGGGAGGGGTTGGGGGAATTTGGGGTTTTTTTTTTTAGGGAATTTTTTCGGGTTGATTTGGGGATTTTTGGGGTTTTCGGGGAAAATTCGGGAGGATTTGGGGTTTTTTGGAGGAAAAATTTTGGGGAAAATTTGGGCTGCGGGGAGGGGGGAAAGGATTTGGGAGGATTTCGGGGGAATTTTGGGGTAAAATTTGGATAATTTGGCTTTCCTGGCTTTTTTTTTTTGCTTTATTATCTGATGATTGGAAACATTTCAGTAATTTTTGGGCAATTTTTGGGCAATTTTGGGGCTACTTGGGATATTCTGGGCCGTTTTTGGGGGTTTATTTTGTGCTTATTTTAAACATTTTAAGATTTCCAATCTCATTTTTGCCAATTTTGATCGTTCCTGGCTGATTTTTTTCCCTTTTTTTCCCGTTTTTCCCCAGTTTTGGGGCCATGGGGCGCCTTTGCCGCTGCTGCCGCCGCCGGGGCCGCTCCAAGGCTCCCTCCCGGGGTCACCCCAAAAATCACAAAAACCTCCCCAAAAATCACAAAAATCTCCCCAAAAATCTCCCCAAGGGGCAGCGACACCCCCGGCCCTGCTCCCCTCCCCCGGCCCAGGTAAGTCCTGAAATTCCCAATTTTTAACCCAAAATTTCCATTTTTTTTAACCCCCAAAATCCCCTTTTTAACCCCCAAAATTTCAATTTTTTTTTACCCCCCAAAATCCCCAATTTTTAACCCCAAAAATCCACATTTTAACCCCAAAAATCCACATTTTAACCCCAAAAATCCACATTTTTAAACCCCAAAATCCCCAATTTTAACCCCCCCAAATCCCCAATTTTTAACCCCCAAAATCCCCAATTTTTAACCCCAAAAATCCCCAATTTTAACCCCAAAAATCCCCAATTTTAACCCCAAAAATCCCCAATTTTCAACCCAACAAAATCCCTTTTTAACCCCCAAAATTTCAATTTTTTAGCCCTCAAAAATACCCATTTTTAACCCCAAAACCCCCAAATTTTTACCCCCAAATCCCCAATTTTTAACGCCCAAAATCCGAATTTTTTACCCCAAAATCCCCAATTTTCAACCTCAAAAATCCCCAATTTTTAATCCCAAAATCCCCAATTTTCAACCTCAAAAATCCCCAATTTTTAACCCCAAAATCCCCAATTTTCAACCTCAAAAATCCCCAATTTTTAACCCCGAAATACCCAATTTTTAACGCCAAAATCCCCGATTTTTAACCCCTGAAATTTCAAATTTTAACCCCGAAATCCCCAATTTTTAACCCCAAAAATCCCCAATTTTTAACCCCCAAATCCCCAAATTTTAACCCGAAAATCCCCAAATTTTAACCCCGAAATCCCCAATTTTTAACCCCACAATCCCCGATTTTTAACCCCGAAATCCCCAATTTTTAACCCTTTTTTTCCCTCTCTCTCCCCTCCGCAGCCGCCCTGCCCGCCGATGACGTCACCGATGACGTCACCGATGACGTCACCCGTCCCCGCCTACGTCATTTGGCCGCCGCCGGCGCTGGTGACGCTCGGGGCCCCTCGGGTGGCGCTGCTGGGGGAGCCCCAGCCCCAAATCCGCTGCTTTTAACCCCAAAAATCAGAATTTCAACCCCAAAATTGACAATTTTTAAAGGAAAAATCGGGATTTAAAAAAAAAAAAATCGGGATTTTTTTCACTCAAAAAATTCGTGTTTTATAACCCAAAAATTAAGGGGTTTTAGCCCCAAAAAATCGGAATTTCAACCCCAAAATTGACAAATTTTAATGGAAAAAAATTGGGATTTAAAAAAAAAAAAAAATTGGGATTTAAAAAAAAAAAAATCGGGATTTTTTCACCCAAAATATTCGTGTTTTATAACCCAAAAATTGGTGGTTTTTAGCCCCAAAAAATCTGAATTTGAACCCCAAATTGACAATTTTTAAAGGAAAAAATTGGGATTTTATAAAAGCCAAAGCTGGGATTATTTTAGTCTAAAAATTCGGATTTCTTAAAGCAAAAAATTCGGAGTTTTTAGCCAGAAAATTGGGATTTTATAACTCAAAAATTGGGATTTTTGGAAGCACAAATTGGGAATTTTTAGCCCAAAAATTGAGTGTTTTTTTTTAACAAAGACATTTAGATGAAATAACCCAAAAATTGGGAATTTTTAAAGCAAAAAATTGGGATTTTATAAAGTAAAAATTGGAATTTTTTTTTACAGCAAGAAATTGGCATTTTAAAAAGTAAAAACTGGGATTTTTCAAAGTAAAATATTTGGATTTTTGACCCAGAATTGGGATGTTTTTATAGCTGAAACATTGGAACTTTTTAACCCAAAAGCTGTGATTTTTTAGCCCAAAAATTCGGATTTTATAACCAAAAATTGGGGGGTTTTAATGAAAAATTGAGATTTTTAAGGCCCAAAATTCGGATTTTTGACCAAAAATGTGGGATTTTTTAACCCAGAAATTCAGATTTTATAGCCCAAAAAAATCAGATTTTTGACCAAAAAAAATTGAGATTTCTTTAAAGCCTCCAATCAGGATTTTATGACCAAAAAGTCGGGATTTTAACCCCAAAAATTGTGATTGCTTTAAAACCAAAATTTGTAATTTTGACCCCAAAATAAAGATTTTGAACCCCAATTTCGTCTCCTGGGTGCTGAAAACAAAATCGGGATTTTTTTATGTTTTACCCAAATTTGGATTTTTTAGGCCCCAAAATTGGAAAATTTGGGGGGGGGGGGGGAGGGGCCGAATTTGGCGCCATTTTGGGGCGATTTTGGCGCCTTTTTTTTTTTCCTAAGGGGGCGTGGCCAAATTGTGGGGGCGGGGCTTGGTTTGGCCACGCCCCCTTTGCTCGGTCCCACAGCGCTCTAAAGGGGGGCGGTAACGGGTGACTGGTTTGTACTGGTTTGGACTGGTTTGGACTGGTTTGTACTGGTTTGGACTGGTTTGGACTGGTTTGGACTGGTTTGTACTGGGAGGGACTGGTTTGGACTGGTTTGGACTGGTTTGGACTGGTTTGTACTGGTTTGGACTGGTTTGGACTGGTTTGGACTGGTTTGTACTGGTTTGGACTGGTTTGGACTGGTTTGTACTGGTTTGTGGGACTGGTTTGGACTGGTTTGGACTGGTTTGGACTGGGAGGGACTGGTTTGGGGGACTGGGACAAACTGGGAGGGACTGGGAGGGGAGAAAAGGGGGTTTGGGGGGGGACTGGTTTGTACTGGTTTGTACTGGGAGGGGATTTGGGGTTACTGGGAGGGACTGGGAGGGGATTTGGGGTTACTGGTTTGTACTGGGAGGGACTGGGGGGGACTGGGAGGGGATTTGTGGTTACTGGTTTATACTGGTTTGGGGTTTAGGGGTTACTGGGAGGGAACTGGACTGAACTGGGAGAGACTGGGAGGGGATTGAGAGGGAACTGGGAGGGACTGGGATGGACTGGGATAAACTGGGACAAACTGGGATGGACTGGGATGAACTGGGATGGACTGGGATGGACTGGGAGGGACTGGGAGGGACTGAGAGCAAACTGGAACAAACTGGGCGGGAACTGGGACAAACTGGGAGGGACTGAGCGTGTCCGTACTGGTCTGTACTGGTTTATACTGGTTTATACCGGTCCATACTGGTTTATACCGGTCCATACTGGTTTATACCAGTTTATACCAGTTTATACTGGTTTATACCGGTCCATACTGGTTTATACCGGTCCATACCGGTTTATACCGGTCCATACTGGTTTATACTGGTCCATACTGGTGATGGCGGAGCTGCTGCTGCTGACGCGGGTGGTGCCCGCAGGGGGGGGAGGGGCGGAGGCCGCGGCCCCTCCCCCACCCCCCCCGGGACCCCTCCCCCACCCCAAGCGGGGGCAGCGGCTGTGGGGGGAGCCCCTGGCGCTGGGGGTGAGCGACTGGTTTGTACTGGTTTGTACTGGGAGCGACTGGGAAAGGGTTTGGGGGGACTGGGTTATACTGGTTTGTACTGGTTTGTACTGGGAGGGAGTTTGGGGTTACTGGTTTGTACTGGGAGCGACTGGGAGCGACTGGGAGGGGGTGAAAGGGGGAGCTTGGATTACTGGTTTGTACTGGTTTATATTGGTTTGTACTGGGTTATACTGGTTTTACTGGTTTATACTGGGAGGGCCTGGGAGGGGGTTTGGGGCTACTGGTTTGTACTGGTTTATACTGGTTTGTACTGGGAGGGGGGTTGTGGTTACTGGTTTGTACTGGTTTATACTGGTTTGTACTGGTTTGGGGTTGTGGTTACTGGTTTGTACTGGTTTATACTGGTTTGTACTGGTTTGGGGTTGTGGTTACTGGTTTGTACTGGTTTATACTGGTTTGTACTGGTTTGGGGTTGGGGTTACTGGTTTGTACTGGTTTATACTGGTTTGTACTGGGAGGGGGGTTGTGGTTACTGGTTTGTACTGGTTGGGGTTGCTGCTCTGTACTGGTTTGGGGTTTCTCTTGCCGGTTTGTGCTGCTCTGTGCTGCTTTCTGCCCTTACTGGTTTGTACTGGGATGAACTGGGAGGCCCCGGGGGTGGGGGAGGGGCGGCTCCGGGACTTTTTGGACTTTGGGATTCGGGAGCGTTTGGGGTGGGGGAGGGGCGGGGCCGGATCTAGGCCCTTTTTAGGGTGGGGGGAGGGGCAAATTTTAGATTGGGGGGGAGGGGCGATTTTGGCTCCCTTTTTTAGGGTGGGGGAGGGGCGATTTTCCCTCCTATTAAATTCGGATTTTTTTTTTCGTGGTTTTTTTTTTTTTTTTTTTTTTTTGGTGTCTTCCCCCTCCCCCCTCCCCCCCCCCCCCCACACCCGACCCGCCCCTCCCCCCCCCCCCCCAGGTGTCGCAGGTGCTGCTCGGGAGCCTCCAGGGGGCGCTCGGGGCGGCCCTGCTGGGCTCGCTCGGAGACCCCGTGGGGGCGCAGCTCGGAACGGCCCTGGGGAGCGGCCCCGTGGTGAGGGGGGAGGGGCGGGGGGGAGCGGGGGATACTGGGAGGGACTGGGAGGGACTGGGATAGACTGGGATAGACTGGGAGGGACTGGGATCAAACTGGGATAGACTGGGAGGGACTGGGATAGACTGGGATATACTGGGATAGACTGGGGTAGACTGGGAGGGACTGGGATCAAACTGGGATAGACTGGGAGGGACTGGGGTATACTGGGATAGACTGGGATATACTGGGATAGACTGGGAGGGACTGGGATCAAACTGGGATAGACTGGGAGGGACTGGGATGGGATTGGGATATACTGGGATATACTGGGAGGGACTGGGATCAAACTGGGATAGACTGGGAGGGACTGGGAGGGACTGGGATATACTGGGATATACTGGGGATATACTGGGATATACTGGGATATACTGGGAGGGACTGGGATCAAACTGGGATAGACTGGGAGGGACTGGGAGGGACTGGGATATACTGGGATATACTGGGATATACTGGGATATACTGGGAGGGACTGGGAGGGGACTGGGATATACTAGGTTATACTGGGAGGGACTGGGGGATACTGGGGTATACTGGGAGGGACTGGGAGGGACTGGGGGATACTGGGATATACTGGGATATACTGGGGTATACTGGGGTATACTGGGAGGGACTGGAATGGGATTGGGATGGGATTGGGATATACTGGGATATACTGGGAGGGACTGGGATAGACTGGGATAGACTGGGAGGGAGTGGGAGGGACTGGGATGGGATTGGGATGGGTGAAAAGGGGATTCGGGGTTACTGGTCCGTACTGGCCCATACCAGTCCATACTGGTCCATACTGGTTTACACTGGTCCGTACTGGTCCGTACTGGTCCATACCGGTCCATACTGGTCCATACTGGTCCATACTGGTCCCACAGCTGATGGTGGCGGGGGCGGCGCTGGCGGCCATGGCCAAGGGACCCTCGGCCGGACGGGTGAGAGCGGGGACAGTGGGGGACAGTGGGGGGTGGGCGGCTGCTGGTCACTCACTGGTCACTCAGTGGTCACTCACTGGTCACTCACTGGTCACTCACTGGTCACTCAGCAGTCACTCAGTGGTCATTCAGCGGTCACTCAGTGGTCACTCTGGTCACTCAGTGGTCTCTCACTGGTCACTCAGCGGTCACTCAGTGGTCACTCAGCGGTCACTCAGTGGTCACTCTGGTCACTCAGTGGTCTCTCACTGGTCACTCAGCGGTCACTCAGTGGTCACTCAGCGGTCACTCAGTGGTCACTCTGGTCACTCAGTGGTCACTCACTGGTCACTCAGCGGTCACTCAGTGGTCACTCAGTGGTCACTCAGTGGTCACTCAGCGGTCACTCAGCGGTCACTCAGTGCTCACTCAGCGGTCACTCAGTGGTCACTCAGCGGTCACTCAATGCTCACTCATTGGTCACTCAGTGGTCACTCATTGGTCACTGAGCGGTCACTCAGTGCTCACTCAGCGGTCACTCAGCGGTCACTCAGCGGTCACTCAATGCTCACTCATTGGTCACTCAGTGGTCACTCAGTGGTCACTCATTGGTCACTGAGCGGTCACTCAGCGGTCACTCATTGGTCACTCAGTGGTCACTCATTGGTCACTGAGCGGTCACTGAGCGGTCACTCAGTGGTCACTCATTGGTCACTGAGCGGTCACTCAGCGGTCACTCACCGCAGGCTCGGGCCGCGCTGGCGCTGGACATCGTGGCGTCCATCGTGTCCTTCCTGGCCCTGGGCGTGCAGGGGCTGCTCCTCCCCCACAGCTGCCCCTGGTGCTACAACCTGGGCCCGGCCGCACAGGTGAGCGCCCGCGGCCGCCTCCGGCCACTGACGGGCAGTGGCGGTCAGTGGTGGTCACTGATGGTCACCACCGGTCACTGACGGGCAGTGGCGGGCACCACCGGTCACTGATGGTCACCACCGGTCAGTGATGGTCACCACCGGTCACTGATGGTCACCACTGGGCAGGGATGGGCAGAGACGGTCACCACCGGTCACTGATGGGCAGTGATGGGCAGGGATGGTCAGGGATGGTCACCACTGGTCAGTGATGGGCAGTGGTGGTCAGTGATGGTCACCACTGGTCAGTGATGGGCAGTGATGGTCACCACCGGTCAGTGATGGTCACCACCGGTCAGTGATGGGCAGTGGTGGTCACCACCGGTCAGTGATGGGCAGTGATGGTCAGGGATGGTCAGTGATGGGCAGTGGTGGTCAGTGATGGGCAGTGGTGGTCAGTGATGGGCAGTGATGGTCAGGGATGGGCAGTGATGGGCAGTGATGGTCACCACCGGTCAGTGATGGTCAGTGATGGTCAGTGATGGTCACCACTGGTCAGGGATGGTCAGTGATGGGCAGTGATGGGCAGTGATGGTCACTCTGGGGCAGTTTGGGGCAGTTCGGGGCAGTTATCGGTCACTCTGGGGCAGTTATGGGTCACTCTGGGGCAATTTGGGTCAATTTGGGGCAGTGTATGGGACAGTTATTGGTCACTGCTGGTCACTCTGGGTCACCGTTGGTCACTCTGGGTCACTCTGGGTCAATTATGGGACAGTTATTGGTCACTCTGGGGCAGTTATTGGTCACAATGGGCAGTTATTGGTCACTCTGGGGCAGTTATGGGTCAGTTATTGGTCACTCTGGGGCAGTTATTGGTCACTTTGGGTCACTCTGGGGCAGTTATTGGTCACTATTGGTCAGTTATTGGTCACTCTGGGGCAGTTATGGGTCAGTTATTGGTCACTCTGGGGCAGTTATTGGTCACTATTGGTCAGTTATTGGTCACTCTGGGGCAGTTATGGGTCAGTTATTGGTCACTCTGGGGCAGTTATGGGTCAGTTATTGGTCACTCTGGGGCAGTTATTGGTCACTATTGGTCAGTTATTGGTCACTCTGGGGCAGTTATGGGTCAGTTATTGGTCACTCTGGGGCAGTTATTGGTCACTTTGGGTCACTCTGGGGCAGTTATTGGTCACTCTGGGGCAGTTATGGGTCAGTTATTGGTCACTTTGGGTCACTCTGGGGCAGTTATTGGTCACTCTGGGGCAGTTTCGGGTAGTTATTGGTCACTTTGGGTCACTCTGGGGCAGTTATGGGTCACTCTGGGGCAGTTATGGGTCAGTTATTGGTCACTTTGGGTCACTCTGGGGCAGTTATGGGTCACTCTGGGGCAGTTATGGGTCACTTTGGGTCACTCTGGGGCAGTTATGGGTCACTCTGGGGCAGTTATGGGTCACTTTGGGTCACTCTGGGGCAGTTACTGGTCATTTATTGGTCACTCACGGGTCAGTTTTTGGTCACTTATTGGTCACTCATGGGTCACTTTATGTGTCAATTTTGGGTCATTTCTGTGTCAATTAAGAGTAAAGTTTTAATTTTTGGTCAGTTTGGGATTAATTTCAGGTCAATTTTTAATCAATTTTTGGTCAGTTTGGGATTAATTTCAGGTCAGTTTTTGCTCAATTTTTGATCAACTTGGGAATAATTTCAGGTCAATTTTTAATCGATTTTTGATCAATTTGGAATTAATTTCAGGTCAGTTTTTAATCAATTTTTGGTCAATTTGGGATTAATTTCAGGTCAGTTCTGGATGAAATTTTGGGTCAGTTTAGGGCTGGATTTAGGCCCATTATGGGGTCATGGTCTGGTCAATTTTAGTGTCAATTTTCTGTCATTTTGAGCCGATTTTCCCCCTTTTTCCCCCATTTCCCGTCCACCAGGGGGTGCTGCTGGGCACCCACGTGCTGCTGCTGACGTCATCAGCGGCGGGGGCGGTGCTGGCTGTGATTGGCTGCGTGGCGGCCGCCAGGGCGCGCCCCAAGGCGACGCCAATGGTGAGTGACAGAAGGGGCGTGGCCACGGGGTGATTAATGAGGGGGGTGTGGTTTATAAGGGTCTTGCTTCATTATATGGACATTGGGGCGGGGTTGTGGGCGTGGCAAACACTGACCACGCCCCCTGTCCCCGCCCCCAGCCCGTGGTGATCTATCAGACAGCGATGCCTGCCCCAGGGGCGGGGCCAGCTGAGACCACGCCCCCTGTTCAACAATAAAGACCAATCACAGCTGAGAGTGCATCTGGCTCCGCCTCCTTTATTTGATTGGCTGGGGAGGGGGATGAGGTCATTGGTGGCGCTGGGGGCAGCCCAGAGCTGAACTGGGAGCCCTGGGAGCCAACTGGGAACCAACTGGGAGCCAGCTGGGAGCCTTTTCCCCTCAGGTTTTAGCCCTTTTTTGTCTTTAAATTTCCCACCCTTTTTGTCCTCAGATTTCCCACCCTTTTTGTCGTCAAATTTCCCGCCCTTTTCTCCTCCATTTTCCCCTCACACTTCCCTCCATTTTCCCCTCACGTTTCCCCCCATTTTCCCCTCATATTTCCATCCATTTCCCCCCTCACAGTTCCCACATTTTTTCCCCTCGTAGTTTCTGCTATTTTCCCGTTTCCTCTCCTTTTCCCCTCACGTTTCCCTCCATTTTCCCTCACATTTCCTGCCTTTTTTCCCCTGAAAGTCCCTGCCATTATCCCCTCACATTTCCCACCTTTTTTCCCCCTCACAGTTCTTGCCATTTTCCCCCTCACATTTCCCGCCTTTTTTCTCCTGAAAGTTCCTGCCATTATCCCCTCACATTTCCCACCTTTTCCCCCCTCACGTTTTCCCCTCACATTTCCCTCCATTTCCCCCCTCACGTTTCCCTCCATTTTCCCCTCACATTTCCCTCCATTTCCCCCCTCACAGTTGCCACCATTTTCCCCCTCACACTTCCCACTTTTTTTCCCTCACATTTACTTACATTTTCCCCCTCAGAGTTCCCACCTTTTTCTCTCATGCTTCCCTCAATTTTCCCCCTCATAGTTCCCGGCCCTTTCCCCTTCACACTTCTCACTTTTTTCCCCTCATGTTTTTCGCCATTTTCCCCTCTCATTTCCCGCCATTTTCCCTCCATTTTCTCCCTCATAGTTCCCGGCCTTTTCCCCTTCACACTTCCCATTTTTTTCCCTTCACATTTCCCCCCATTTTCCCTCACATTTTCCTCCATTTTCCCCCTCATGCTTCCCACTTTTTCCCTTCATGTTTGCCCCCATTTTCCCTCACATTTTCCTCCATTTTCCCCTCACGTTTCCCTCCATTTTCTCCTCACTTTTTTCCCCTCAAAGTTTCTCCCATTTTCCCATCACAGTTCCCGCCCTTTCCCCCCTCATGTTTCCCACTTTTTCCCCTCATGTTTTCCTCCATTTTTCCCTCACGTTTCCCTCCCTTTTCCCCCTCATGTTTTCCTCCATTTTCCCCTTCACAGTTCCTACCCTTTCCCCCTCATGTTTCCCACTTTTCCCCCTCACGTTTTTCTCCATTTCCCCTCATGTTTTCCTCCATTTCCCCCCTCACGTTTCCCAACATTTTCTCCTCATGTTTCCCTCATGTTTTCCCCATTTTTCCCTCATGTGTTCTTCAATTTCTCCCCTCACGTTTTCCTCCATTTTCTCCTCATGTTTATCACCTTTCTCCCTCGTGTTTCCTGCCTTTTCCCCCTCACAGTTCTCGCCCTTTTTCCCCCTCGTGCTTCCCACTTTTTTCCCCTCACGTTTCCCCTCGTTTTCACTCATGTTTTCCTCCATTTTCCCCTCACTTTTCCCCCCATTTTCACTCGTGTTTTCCTCCATTTTCCCTCATGGTTCCTACCATTTTTCCCCTCACAGTTCCCGCCCTTTTCCCCCTCATGTTTCCCACTTTTCCCCCTCACGTTTTTCTCCATTTCCCCTCATGT
Source organism: Ammospiza caudacuta (assembly GCF_027887145.1). Taxonomy (NCBI): domain Eukaryota; kingdom Metazoa; phylum Chordata; class Aves; order Passeriformes; family Passerellidae; genus Ammospiza; species Ammospiza caudacuta. The sequence continues at coordinate 345,333 of NC_080630.1, read as the reverse complement.
TTTCCTCCATTTCCCCCCTCACGTTTCCCAACATTTTCTCCTCATGTTTCCCTCCATGTTTCCCTCATGTTTTCCCCATTTTTCCCTCATGTGTTCTTCAATTTCTCCCCTCACGTTTTCCTCCATTTTCTCCTCATGTTTATCACCTTTCTCCCTCGTGTTTCCTGCCTTTTCCCCCTCACAGTTCTCGCCCTTTTTCCCCCTCGTGCTTCCCACTTTTTTCCCCTCACGTTTCCCCTCGTTTTCACTCATGTTTTCCTCCATTTTCCCCTCACTTTTCCCCCCATTTTCACTCGTGTTTTCCTCCATTTTCCCTCATGGTTCCTACCATTTTTCCCCTCACAGTTCCCGCCCTTTTCCCCCTCATGTTTCCCACTTTTCCCCCTCACGTTTTTCTCCATTTCCCCTCATGTTTTCCTCCATTTCCCCCCTCACGTTTCCCAACATTTTCTCCTCATGTTTCCCTCCATGTTTCCCTCATGTTTTCCCCATTTTTCCCTCATGTGTTCTTCAATTTCTCCCCTCACGTTTTCCTCCATTTTCTCCTCATGTTTATCACCTTTCTCCCTCATGTTTCCTGCCTTTTCCCCCTCACAGTTCTCGCCCTTTTTCCCCTTCGTGCTTCTCACTTTTTTCCCCTCACTTTTCCCCCCATTTTCACTCGTGTTTTCCTCCATTTTCCCTCATGCTTCCTACCATTTTTCCCCTCACAGTTCCCACCCTTTTCCCCCTCACGCTTTCCACTTTTTCCCCTCAAAGTTTCTGCCATTTTCCTATCACATTTCCTGCCCCTTTCCCCTCACGCTTCCCACCTTTTTTCCCCTCACATTTCTTGCCATTTCCCCCCTCACATTTCCCAATTTTTTCCCCTCACAGTTCCCACTTTTTTCCCCTCGTAGTTTCTGCTATTTTCCCCTCATGTTTCCTCTCCTTTTCCCCTCATGTTTTCCTCCATTTTCCCCTAACGATTTCCACCTTTTCCCCCTCACATTTCCCACTGTTTCCCCTCACATTTCCTGTCCTTTTTATCCTCAAATTTCCCTCCTTTTCCCTCCATTTTTCCACTGTTTCCCCCTCATGTTTCCCTCACAATTCCTGCCATATTCCCCCTTCACAATTCCTGCACTTTTCCCCTCACATTTCCCTTTTTCTCCTCAAATTTCCTGTCCTTTCCCCCCTTTTCCCCCCTCACATTTCCCATGTTTTCCTCCTCATTTTTCCAGCCCATTTTCCCTCATTTTCCTGATTTGTCTCCTTCAAATTTCCCACATTTTCCCTCTCATTTTCCTGCCCTATTGCCCCTGATATTTCCTGCCCCTTTTCCCCTCACATTTCCATCTTTTCCCCTCAAAATTTCTGCCTTTTTCCCCCTCACATTTTCCTCATTTTTTCATCCATTTTCCCCTCGAGTTTTTCTTTTTTTTTTTCCTAATTTTCCCACCTTTCCCGCCTCGTTTTCTGCATCAAAATGGGCAGGAAGGAGGAAAAATGATCCAAAAGTGGGGAAAATCAGGAGAGAAAGGGGAAAAATTGGTGGGAAGGAGGAAAACCCGGGAAATAATATCCAAAAATGGGGGAAAATGAGGCAAAAATGGGGGAAATGAAGGGGCAAATGAGGTAAAATGGGGGAAATCAGGGTGAAAAGGGGCAAAACTGGGGGAAATCAGGGGAAAATGAGGTGAAAATGGGGGAGAAAAGGGGGAAAAAAGGGGTGGAAAGGGACAAAATCCAGAGCAAATGAGACAAAAATGGGGAAAATCAGGGGAAAATGAGACAAAAATGGGCAGGAAGGAGGAAAACCCAAGGAAAAATGATCCAGAAATGGGGAAGATCAGGGAAAATGAGGCAAAAATGGGATAAATCAGGGGAAAATTCACATTAAAATGGGAAAAATCAGGGAAAAATGAAGTAAGAATGGGGAAAACGGGGGAGAAAAGGGACAAAAGCCACGGAAAATGAGGCAAAACTGGGGAAAATCAGCAGAAAATGAGGCAAAACTGGGGAAATCGGGGGAAAATGAAGCAAAATGGGGAAAACCAGGGGGGGAAATGAGGCAAAACTTGCGTAAAGCAGGGGAAAATGAGGTAAAAATGGGGAAAATCAGGGAGGAAATGGGGCAAAACGAGGAAATCAGGGGAAAATTGAGGTTAAAATGGGGAAAATCAGGGGGAAATGAGGCAAAACTGGGGAAAATCAGCAGAAAATGAGGCAAAACTGGGGAAATCGGGGGAAAATGAAGCAAAATGGGGAAAACCAGGGGGGAAATGAGGCAAAACGAGGAAATCAGGGGAAAATTGAGGTTAAAATGGGGAAAATCAGGGGAAAATGAGGCAAAACGGGGGAAAATCAGGGGGGCAATCCAGATAAAATAAGGAAAAATCGGGGGGAAAACGGGAAAAGCGGGGCTGGGCGGGCTCCGAACTGGGGCAAGCTGGGCCAAACTGGGCTAAACTGGGCCAAACTGGGCCAAAGTGGGCCAAAGTGGGCCAAAGCGGGCCAAAGCGGGCCAAAGCGGGCCAAAGCGGGGCGGGATGGCTGAGTCAGAGCGTCCCGGGATTAACGAGATCCGGGGAAACTGAGGCAGGAGCGGCCCCGCCCCTCCCCCAGGGCGGGCGCGGCCACAAAAGCGCGGGGACAGCGCGGGGGGGGCGGGGACAGAGGCGACAGCGGGGACAGGATGGGACAGCGGTGAGGACAGGGGGGATGTGGGGGGAAATGGGGGCAACATTGGGGGGAATGGGAAAAATAGGGGGGAAATGGAGGGGGGGGATGGAAATGAGGGGGAAATATGGGGGAATATGGGGGAATATGGGGGAATATGGGGAGTGGAAATGGGGGAAAATATGGGGGGAAATATGGGGGAATTATGGGGGAATGGAAATGGAAATATGGGGGGAAATATGGGGGAATATGCGGGAATATGGGGAATGGAAATGGGGGAAACATGGGGGGAATATGGGGGGAATTATGGGGGATGGAAATGGGGGAAATATGGGGGGGAATGTGGGGGGAATATTGGGGGAAATGGGAAAAATAGGGGGGAAATGGAGGGGGGGGATGGAAATGTGGGGGAATTATGGGGGAATATGGGGGAAATATGGGGGAATGGAAATGGAAATATGGGGGGAATTATGGGGGAATTATGGGGGAATATGGGGAATGGAAATGGGGGAAATATGGGGGGAATGTGGGGGGATATTGGGGGAATTATGGGGGAATGGAAATGGAAATATGGGGGGAAATATGGGGGAATTATGGGGGAATATGCGGGAATATGGGGAATGAATATGGGGGAAATGTGGGGGAATTATGGGGGAATATGGGGGAATATGGGGGAATGGAAATGGGGGAAATGTCGAGGGAAATATGGGGGAATGTGGGGGGAATATGGGGGGAATATTGGGGGAAATGGGAAAAAATAGGGGGGAAATGGAGGGGGGGATGGAAATGTGGGGGAATTATGGGGGAATTATGGGGGAATGGAAATGGAAACATGGGGGGAAATATGGGGAATGGAAATGGGAGAAATATGGGGGAATATGGGGGAATGAAAATGGAAATATGGGGGAAATATGGGGGAAATATGGGGGAATATGGGGAATGGAAAGGGGGGAAATATGGGGGGAATTATGGGGGAATTATGGGGGAATGGAAATGGAAATATGGGGGGAAATATGGGGGAAATATGGGGGAGTTATGGGGGAATTATGGGGGAATGGAAATGGAAATGTGGGGGGAATATGGGGGAAATATGGGGGGAATATGGGGGGAATATTGGGGGAAATATGGGGGAATTATGGGGGATGGAAATGGGGGAAATATGGGGGGAATGTGGGGGGAATATTGGGGGAATGGGAAAAAATAGGGGGAAATGGAGGGGGGGATGGAAATATGGGGGAAATATGGGGGAAATATGGGGGAATATGGGGGAATGGAAATGGAAATATGGGGGGAATGTGGGGGGGAATATTGGGGGAATTATGGGGGAAATATGGGGAATAGAAATGGGGGAAATATGGGGGGAATGTGGGGGGGAATATGGGGGAATTATGGGGGAATGGAAATGGAAATGTGGGGGGAATATGGGGGGAAATATTGGGGTATTATGGGGGAAATATGGGGAATGGAAATGGGGGAAATATCGGGGAAATATGGGGGAATTATGGGGGAATGGAAATGGAAATATGGGGGGAAATATGGGGGAATATGGGGGAAATATGGGGGAATATGGGAAAATGGAAATGGGGGAAATATGGGGGGGAATGTGGGGGAAATGGGAAAAAATAGGGGGGAAATGGAGGGGGGGGATGGAAATGTGGGGGAAATATGGGGGAATGGAAATGGAAATATGGGGGAATATGGGGGAAAATATGGGGGAATATGGGGAATTGAAATGGAATTTGGGGGAATTATGGGGGAATATGGGGAATGGAAATGGGGGAAATATGGGGGGGAATATGGGGGAATTATGGGGAATGGAAATGGGGGAAATATGGGGGGGAATGTGGGGGAAATGTGGGGGAATGGAAATGGAAATATGGGGAATATGGGGGGAATTATGGGGGAATTATGGGGGAATTATGGGGGAATTATGGGGAATGGAAATGGAAATATGGGGGGAAATATGGGGAAAATATGGGGAATATGGGGAATGGAAATGGGGGGGAATATGGGGGGAATGTGGGGGGATATTGGGGGGAATGGGAAAAAATAGGGGGGAATGGAGGAGGGGGTTGGAAATGTGGGGGAAATATGGGGGAAATGTGGGGGAATTATGGGGGAATATGGGGAGTGGAAATGGAAATATGGGGGGAATGTGGGGGAATATGGGGAATGGAAGTGGGAGAATATGGGGGGGAATGGGGGGGAATTATGGGGGAAATGGGAAATGGAAATGTGGGGGATGGAAATGTGGGGGATGGAAATTTGGGGGATGGAAATGTGGGGAAATGGGAAATGGAAATGTGGGGGATGGAAATGGGGGGGAAATGGGGGCAATGGGGCCATGGGCAAACGGGAGGAATGGGGAAATGGGGGGAAAATGGGGGAAAATTGGGGAAAAATTGAGGGAAAATGGGGAAAAAAAAGGAGGGGGAGGGGCCAGGCCGTGGGGGAGGGGCAGCCGGGTCACCGTGTCCCCTCCGTGTCCCCTCCCTGTCCCCTCCATGTCCCCTCCGTGTCCCCTCCGTGTCCCCTCAGGGCCGTGGAGCCGCTGCTGCTGCTGCTGCTGCTCTCAGGTACCTGGGGACACCTGGGGACACTTTGGGGACACTTGGGGACAGTTTGGGATGTTTTGGGGACATCTGGGGGCATTTTGGGGACACTTGGAGTCAATTTGGGGACATTTTGGGGACTTTGGAGTCAATTTAGAGTCAATTTGGGGACACCTGGGGGACATTTTGTGAATGTTTGGGGACATTTGGTGTCATTTTGGGGACATTTGGAGTCAATTTGGAGACATTTCGGGCATAGTTTGGGGACATTTGGAGTCAATTTGGGGACATCTGGGGACAGCTGGGGACAGCTGGGGACATTTTGTGAACGTTGGGGGACATTTGGTGTCATTTGGGGACATTTTGGGGACATTTCGGGGACTTTGGAGTCAATTTAGAGTCAATTTGGGGACACCTGGGGACATTTTGTGAACGTTGGGGGACATTTGGTGTCATTTGGGGGCATTTGGTGTCATTTGGGGACATTTGGTGTCATTTAGGGACATTTCGGGGACATTTCGGGGACATTTCGGGGACTTGGGAGTCAATTTAGAGTCAATTTGGGGACACCTGGGGACACAGGGACGCTCCTGGTGGCACTGTCCCCATGGAGGTGACACACGTGTCCCCGTGGAGGTGACATTCTGGGTGGCACTGTCCCCATGGAGGTGACACACGTGTCCCCATGTCCCCATGCAGGTGCCACACCTGGTGGCCCAGGTGCCACTCCTGGTGGCACTGTCCCCATGCAGGTGACACAGGTGTCCCCATGGTGGTGCCACACCTGGTGGCATTGTCCCCATGGGGGTGACACACCTGCTGTCCCCATGGAGGTGACATTCTGGGTGGCACTGTCCCCATGGAGGTGCCATGCTTGTCCCCATGGAGGTGACACACGTGTCCCCATGGAGGTGACATTCTGGGTGGCACTGTCCCCATGGAGGTGACACACCTGCTGTCCCTACAAGGGGACACACGTGTCCCCAAGTCCCCATGGAGGTGCCACACCTGGTGGCATTCTGGGTGGCCTTGTCCACATGGAGGTGACACTCCTGGTGGCACTGTCCCCATGGAGGTGTCACACGTGTCCCCATGGAGGTGACATTCTGGGTGGCACTGTCCCCATGGAGGTGTCACACGTGTCCCCGTGTCGGTGCCACTCCAGCTGTCCCCACGAGGTGACACTCCTGTCCCCACACCGGCGCCACACCCGGTGAGCGGGGGATAATCCGGGTGGCGCTGTCCCCATAAAAGGTGCCACACCTGCTGTCCCCATGAGGTGACACTCCTGGTGGCACTGTCCCCATGGAGGTGCCACACCTGCTGTCCCCACGTCCCCATGGAGGTGACATTCCTGGTGGCATTGTCCCCGTGAGGTGCCAACGTGTCCCCATGGAGGTGCCATGCTTGTCCCCATGGAGGTGACACACGTGTCCCCATGGAGGTGCCATGCTTGTCCCCATGGAGGTGACACACGTGTCCCCATGGAGGTGACATTCTGGGTGGCACTGTCCCCATGGAGGTGCCACACCTGGTGGCCCCATGTCCCCCAGAAGGTGCCACCTCTACTGTCCCCGCGAGGTGACACACACGTCCCCATGGATGCCACCAAGAATGTCACCTTGTGGGGACAGCAGGCGTGGCACCTTTTATGGGGACACGTGGCCCTGGTGGCACTTGGCGGCCCAGGTGACACTCCTGGTGGCATTGTCCCCATGGAGGTGCCACACCCGTTGTCCCCATAAAGATGCCACACTGGGTGACCCAGCTGCCACTCCCGCTGCCACCACGTCCACAAAGGCACCCCCACTGTCCCTCTGTCCCCACAGGTGCCACCGTGTGCCCACACTGTCCCTTTGTGTCCCTTTGTCCCCGCGTGTGCCACCGTGTGCCCACACTGTCCCTCATTGTCCCTCTGTCCCCGCGTGTGCCACCGTGTGCCCACACTGCCCCTTTGTCCCACACTGTCCCTTTGTGTCCCTCTGTGCCCTCATTGTCCCTCTGTCCCCGCAGGTGCCACCGTGTCCCCACACTGTCCCTTTGTCCCTCTGTCCCCGCAGGTGCCACCGTGTGCCAGCCACCGCCATTGTCCCCACACTGTCCCTTTGTCCCTGCAGGTGCCACTGTGTGCCAGCCGCCGCCATTGTCCCCACACTGTCCGTTTGTCCCCTCATTGTCCCTTTGTCCCCGCAGGCGCCACCCTGTGCCAGCCGCTGCCCTTGTCCCCTCATTGTCCCTTTGTGTCCTTTTGTCCCCGCAGGTGCCACCGTGTGCCAGCCGCCGCCGTGTCCCCAGGGCCAGCGGGCCGAGGGTGCCACCTGCGTGCCGCTGTCCCCGGCGGGCGCGGGTGACGAGGACCGGATCATCGGGGGGTACCCGTGCGTGCCCCTGTCCCAGCCCTGGCAGGCGCTGCTCTACGGCCCCCTGCGCTGCGGGGGCGTGCTGGTGGCACCGGTGTGGGTGCTGACGGCGGCACACTGCGTCAGGAGGTGACACCGGGGACACTGGGGACAGGGACAGTGATAGGGACAGCCCTTGGGGACAGTGACAGTGACAGCTGTGGGGGGTGCTGGTGGCACCGGCGTGGGTGCTGACAGTGGCACACTGCGTCAGGAGGTGACACCGGGGACACCCCTGGGGACAGTGACAGTGACAGGGACAGTGACAGCTGTGGGGGGTGCTGGTGGCACCGGCGTGGGTGCTGACGGCGGCACACTGCGTCAGGAGGTGACACCGGGGACACTGGGGACAGGGACAGTGACAGTGACAGCTGTGGGGCGTGCTGGTGGCACCGGCGTGGGTGCTGACCGCGGCACACTGCGTCAGGAGGTGACACTGGGGACACCCCACAGTGACACGGGGACACACCCTGGGGACACCCCACAGTGACACGGGGACACACCCTGGGGACAACGACAGGGACGGGGGGCAGCCCCTGGGGACAGCGGACGCCCCGTGGTGACACCGTTTGACTCCCTGATGTCCCCACGCCCCGTGTCCCCAACATCCCCAATGCCACCGTGTGCCAACGTCCCCGATGTCCCCAGTGTCCCAAATCCCCAATGTCCCCGATGTCCCAAAGCCCCCCAATGACCCCATTGTCCCCAAAGTCCCCAACCCCCTCAATGTCCCCAATGTCCCTCAATGTCCCCAACCCCTGCAATGTCCCCAATATCCCCCCAAAGTCTCCAATATCCCAATGTCCCCAACATCCCCAATGTCCCCAACCCCGCAAAGTCCCCAATGTCCCCAATGTCCCCAACTTCCCCAAGCCCCCTCAGTCCCCAATGTCCCCAAGGCCCATTTCCCCCCATTCTGCCCAATTCTCCCCAACTTTCCTCCATTTTTTCCCACTGTCCCCTCAATGTCCCCAATGTCCCCAACCCCCTCAATGTCCCCAATGTCCCCAAGCATCCCCAACCCCCCTCATTTTACCCAACCTCCCACTGTCCCCAATGTCCCAACCCCCAAAAGTCCCCAATGTCCCCAAGTCCCATTTCCCCCGATTTTGCCCAATTCTCCCCAATTTTCCTCCATTTCTTCCCACCGTCCCCTCAATGTCCCCAATGTCCCCAACCCCCTCAATGTCCCCAACCCCCTCAATGTCCCCAATGTCCCCAGCATCCCCAAACCCCTCATTTTCCCCAAACCCCCACTGTCCCCAATGTCCCAACCCCCTCAATGTCCCCAATGTCCCCAACCCCCTCAATGTCCCCAATGTCCCCAGCATCCCCAACCCTCTCATTTTCCCCAACCCCCCCAGTGTCCCCAACACCCCCAATGTCCCCAACCCCCGCAATGTCCCCAATGTCCCCAAGTCCCGTTTCCCCCGATTCTGCCCGACTCTCCCGCTGTCCCCCCGCTGTCCCCTCGCCGTCCCCAGGGGCCTGCGCGTCCGGCTGGGCGAGGACGACCTGCGGCGGCGCGAGGGGACGGAGCAGGAGCGCCGGGTGACGCTGGCGCTGCCCCACCCCCGCTTCGACCCCGTCACGCTGGACTCGGACCTGGCCCTGCTGCGCCTGGACCGGCCGGCGGCCATCGGCCGGAGCGTGCGGCCACTGCCCCTGCCCCGGGCCTGCGGCCAGCCCGGGGAGTCCTGCCTGGTGTCCGGCTGGGGCACGGTCACCACCCCGCAGGGTAGGGGACAAGAGATGTGACATTGATTTGGGGGGAATTTGGGGTCACCACTCTGCAGGGTAGGGGACACCACGTGTGACATTGATTTGGGGGGAATTTGGGGTCACCATCGGCCGGAGCGTGCGGCCACTGCCCCTGCCCCGGGCCTGCGGCCAGCCCGGGCAGCCCTGCCTGGTGTCCGGCTGGGGCACGGTCACCACCCCGCAGGGTAGGGGACGCCACGTGTGACACCACGTGTGACATTGATTTGGGGTGAAATTGGGGGAATTTGGGGTCACCAGCGGCCGGAGCGTGCGGCCACTGCCCCTGCCCCGGGCCTGCGGCCAGCCCGGGCAGCCCTGCCTGGTGTCCGGCTGGGGCACGGTCACCACTCCCCAAGGTCGGTGATACTGAGAATTTGGGTGACATTTGGGGGAGTTTGGGGAAATTTGGGTGAAATTTGAGTGAAATTTGGGGGAATTTAGGTGAAATTTGGGGAAAAATGAGGGGAAAATTGTGGTGAAAACTGGGGGGGGAAATTGGGTGAAATTTGGGTGAAGTTGCAGCGTAATTTGGGTGAAATACGGGGTGAAAATTGGCTGAAATTGGGCTGAAATTTGGGATGAAATTGGGGTGAAATAGGCGATGAAATTTGGGGGGAATTGGGCTGAAATTGGGGTGAAATAGGGGATGAAATCTGGGGGAAACTGGCGGCTGATCCCTGAGTAACCCCTGAGTAACCCCTGTGACTAACCCCATTAATACCCCGTGAGTACCCCGTGAGTAACCCGTGAGTAACCCATGAGTGTGCCCGCAGTGACGCTCCCGGAGCGGCTGATCCCTGAGTAACCCCTGAGTAACCCCATGACTAACCCCATTACTACCCCGTGAGTACCCCGTGAGTAACCTGTGAGTAACCCGTGCGTGTGCCCGCAGTGACGCTCCCGGAGCGGCTGATCCCTGAGTAACCCCTGAGTAACCCCATGACTAACCCCATGACTACCCCGTGAGTAGCCCCATTAATAACCTGTGAGTAACCCGTGAGTAAGCCGTGCGCGTGCCCGCAGTGACGCTCCCGGGGTGGCTGATCCCTGAGTAACCCCTGAGTAACCCCATGACTAACCCCATTAATACCCTGTGAGTAACCCCATTAATAACCTGTGAGTAACCCGTGAGTAACCCGTGCGCGTGCCCGCAGTGACGCTCCCGGAGCGGCTGATCCCTGAGTAACCCCTGACTAACCCCATTAATACCCTGTGAGTAACCCCATTAATAACCTGTGAGTAACCCGTGAGTAAGCCGTGCGCGTGCCCGCAGTGACGCTCCCGGAGCGGCTGATCCCTGAGTAACCCCTGAGTAACCCCATGACTACCCCGTGAGTAGCCCCATTAATAACCTGTGAGTAACCCGTGAGTAAGCCGTGCGCGTGCCCGCAGTGACGCTCCCGGAGCGGCTGATCCCTGAGTAACCCCTGAGTAACCCCATGACTACCCCGTGAGTAGCCCCATTAATAACCTGTGAGTAACCCGTGAGTAAGCCGTGCGCGTGCCCGCAGTGACGCTCCCGGAGCGGCTGATGTGCGCCTACGTGCAGCTGCTGTCGGACGCCGCCTGCCGCCGGGCGTACCCGCGGCGCATCACGCCCAGCATGCTCTGCGCCGGCGTCAGCAACCGCCGCGTCGACTCCTGCCAGGTGGGTGCCAAACACGCCCCAAATCTGCCCAAAATGGGCCCCAAATACGCCCCAAATCTGCCCTAAATGTACCCCAAATCTGCCCTAAATCTGCCCTAAATGTGCTCCAAATCTGCCCAAAATGGGCCCCAAATACGCCCCAAATCTGCCCTAAATGTACCCCAAATCTGCCCTAAATGTGCTCCAAATCTGCCCAAAATGGGCCCCAAATATGCCCCAAATCTGCCCTAAATGTACCCCAAATCTGCCCTAAATCTGCCCTAAATGTGCTCCAAATCTGCCCAAAATATTCCCCAAATATGCCCCAAAACTGCCCAAAATGTGCCCTAAATGTGCCCCAAATACACCCCAAATCTGCCCTAAATGTACCCAAAATGTGCCCCAAATCTGCCCTAAATCTGCCCCAAATCTGCCCAAAATGCACCCTAAATCTGCCCAAAATGTGCCCTAAATGTGCCCAAAATGTGCCCTAAATGTGCTCCAAATATGCCCAAAAAGTACCCCAAATCTGCCCTAAATGTGCCCCGAATATGCTCCAAATCTGCCCAAAATGTGCCCCAAATCTGCCCAAAATGTGCCCTAAATGTGCCCCAAATCTGCCCAAAATGTGCCCCAAATACACCCCAAATCTGCCCCAAAACTGCCCAAAATGTGCCCAAATGTGCCCAAAAAATCCCCCCAAATGTGCCCCAAATCTGCCCAAAAGTGCCCTAAATGTGCTCCAAATCTGCCCAAATGTGACCACAACCCCAAAAATCCCCCCCCAAAAATTCTCCAAAAATTAAAAAAAAAATCTCCCAAAAAATCCCCAAAAAAATCCCGAAACGGCCCCGAGCGACCCCAGCGTGACCTTTGACCCCCGAGCGACCCCAGCGTGACCTTTGCCCCCCGTGTGTCCCCAGGGTGACTCCGGGGGTCCCCTGTCCTGCAATGGGACCCTGCAGGGCGTCGTGTCCTGGGGGCTGCAGACCTGCGCCCTGCCCGGCCACCCCGGCGTCTACACCCGGGTCTGCAGGTTCACCCCGTGGATCCTGGAGACCATGGCCAGGAACTGACCTGGGGACACCCTGGGGACATGGGGACACCGTGGGGACACCTTGGGGACAGCCTTGGGACAGGGGGATAACGTGGAGATATCACGGGGACATGGACATGGGTCACACCAGGGTCTGCAGGTTCACCCCATGGATCCTGGAGACCATGGCCAGGAACTGACCTGGGGACACCCTGGGGACACCTGGGGACACCGTGGGGACACCTTGGGGACACCCTGGGGACAGGGGGATAATGTGGAGATATCACGGGGACATGGACATGGGTCACACCAGGGTCTGCAGGTTCACCCCATGGATCCTGGAGACCATGGCCAGGAACTGACCTGGGGACACCCTGGGGACATGGGGACACCTTGGGGACACCTGGGGACACCTTGGGGACATGGACATGGGGGACATCAGGGTCACACCAAGGTCTGCAGGTTCACCCCCTGGATCCTGGAGACCATGGCCAGGAACTGACCTGGGGACACCCTGGGGACACCTGGGGACACCTTGGGGACAGGTTCAGGTCATGGGGATAATGTGGAGATATCACAGGGACACCTTGGGGACATCAGGGTCACACCCGGGTCTGCAGGTTCACCCCCTGGATCCTGGAGACCATGGCCAGGAACTGACCTGGGGACACCCTGGGGACACCTGGGGACACCTTGGGGACACCTTGGGGACACCTGGGGACAGCCTTGGGACAGGGGGACACCCTGGGGACAGCCTTGGGACAGGGGGATAATGTGGAGATACCATGGGGCACAGCATGGGTCACACCAGGGTCTGCAGGTTCACCCCGTGGATCCTGGAGACCATGGCCAGGAACTGACCTGGGGACACCCTGGGGACATGGGGACACCTTGGGGACACCTGGGGACACCTTGGGGACAGCCTGGGGACAGGGGGATAACATGGAAATATCATGGGGACATGGACATGGGTCACACCAAGGTCTGCAGGTTCACCCCATGGATCCTGGAGACCATGGGGAGGAACTGACACCGTGGGGACACCTTGGGGACATCTTGGGACAGGTTCAGGTCATGGGGACAACATGGAGATATCATGGAAACACCTTGGGGACACCGTGGGGACACCTTGGGGACATGGACAGGGGGGACATCAGGGTCACACCAAGGTCTGCAGGTTCACCCCCTGGATCCTGGAGACCATGGCCAGGAACTGACACCTTGGGGACACCTTGGGGACTTGGGGACACCATGGGGACACCTTGGGGACACCATGGAGATATCACAGGGACACAGGGATGGGGGACACCAAGCTCACGCTTGACCTGCGGTGGCTCCAGGACACCCTGGGGACACCAACAGGAGACCCTGGGGACACCTCGGGGACGCGGTGGTGGCACGGGGACACCTCGGGGACACGGTGGGCACATGGAGCTGGGCCACCACGGGGTGGGACAAGGGACACCGTGATGGCGCCTGGGACACGTTTGGGTCACCCTGGTGCCACCAGGGCCACCCCAGAACCATCTGGGTGCCACTCCAGGGCCACCTTGGTGCCACCAGGGCCACCCCAGAACCAACTGGGTGCCACCAGGGCCACCCCAGGGCCACCAGGGCCACCCCAGGGCCACCAGGGCCACCCCAGAACCATCTGGGTGCCACCTTGGTGCCACCCCAGAACCATCTGGGTGCCACCAGGGCCACCTTGGTGCCACCCGCGGGCGGTGACAGAGGGGACGCGGATTTGGGGTCAGAACCAATAAATTTGGGGCAAACGCGGCCTCGGCTCCGTCCCTGGTGTCCCCAACCCCGCCCGATGTCCCTGATGTCCCCAGGGGCCACTTTGGGGCCACTTTGGGGCCACTTTGGGGCCATTTCCCAGAATTTCGTTTATTGAGGCACTTGCGGAGCGGGGGGGGGGGAGGGGAGGGGAGCCCGGAGTGTTTGGCCACGCCCACCAAGGGGGAGGAGCCAATGGGAGGAGGGCACAGGGGGTGGGGCCGATGAGGGGCCGCGAATCCCGAGCGGGGTCAAGCGAAGGTCAGAGAAAATCAGCGAAACCCAACGCAACCCAACGAAACGGCAACCAAAGTCAACCCAACCCAACCCAACCCAAAGTCATCCAAACCAAACCCAAAGTCATCCAAGGTCAACCCAACTCAACCCAACTCAACTCAAAGTCAACCAAACCAAACCCAAGGTCAACCAAACCCAAGCCAAGGTCAACCCAACCCAACCCAACTCAACTCAAGTCAAAGTCAACCAAACCCAACCCAAACCCAACCCAAACCCACCCCAAGGTCAACCGAATCCAACTCAAAGTCAACCAAACCCAACTCAAGTCAAGGTCGACCCAACCCAAGGTCACCCAAGGTCCACCCAACCCAACTCAACTCAAAGCCAACCCAACCCAACTCAAGCCAACATCAACCAAATCCAACTCAAGGTCAGCCAAGGTCAACCCAACCCAACGTCAACCGAACTCAACCCAACCCTATCCAAGGTCAACCCAACCCAACTCAACTCAACTCAACGTCAAGCCAAGATCAACTCAAGGTCAGCCAAGGTCAACCCAACCCAATCCAAGGTCAACCCAACCCAATCCAAGGTCAACCCAACCCAACTAAAGTAAACTCAAAGCCAACTCAACCCAACCCAATGTCCACCAAGGTCAACCCAACCAAACGTCAACCAAGGTCAACCCAACCCAACCCCAGATCAACCCAACCCAACTTAAAGTCAACCCGACGCCGTCCAATTCAAGACAAGATCAACCCACCCAAAGTCAGCCCAGATCAACCCGGCCCAAAATCAACTCAAGGTCAAACCAACCCTCGGTCAACCCAACCAACGGTCAGCAAGGCCAAACCAACCCAACGATCAACGCGAGTCAAGAACCGACCATTGATGGTCAATGTCAAGATCAACCCAGTGGTCATCTCAAGGTCAAGACCACCCCAGTGGTCAGCTCAGGACCAACCCAGTGGTCATCTCAAGGTCAAGGCCAACCCCAGTGGTCAGCTCAGGACCAACCCAGTGGTCATCTCAAGGTCAAAACCAACCCCAGTGGTCAGCTCAGGACCAACCCAGTGGTCATCTCAAGGTCAAAACCAACCCCAGTGGTCAGCTCAGGACCAACCCAGTGGTCATCTCAAGGTCAAAACCAACCCCAGTGGTCAGCCCAATTAACCGTTAATGAAGTCAAGACCAACTCAACGGTCAGCTCAAGATCAAGACCACCCCAGTGGTCATCTCAATTAACCATTAATGAAATCAAGACCAACTCAACGGTCAGCTCAAGGTCAAGACCACCCCAGTGGTCAGCTCCACACCCAGACCAAGCCAACGGTCATCTCAACACTGACCAACGGTCAAGCCAAGCCCGACCAATGGTCAGTGAGGTCAAGAACCACCCAAAGATCAACCCAAGACCAACCCACGGTCACCAAATTCAAGATCAACCAACCAATGGTCAACACCGACCCAAGTCAACGTCAGCAGAGGCCAAAGTCACCCAGTGGCCAACCCAACGCCATCCAATGGTCAAGCTCAACCAACCAACGGTCACTGAGGCCAAGGTCAACCAACCATTGGTCGACACCAACCCAAGACCAACCCAACCCAAGGTCAAGCTGAGGCCAAAGTCCCCCAATGGGCAACTGAAGACCAAGCCACGATCGACGAAGTCGAGATCAATCGTCCCACGGTCAAAGCCAAGATGAAGGCGACACCAACCCAAACCGAGGTCAAGGTCAGCCCAAGGTCAACCCAAACCCAGCCAACGGTCGGCGAGGGGAAGAGCAGCCCAGCCACGGCCAAACCAACCAATGGTCAACACCGACCCACGGCCAAAGCCCACCCAAAATCAAAGAGCAACCTAAAGCCAAGATCAACCCGTGGCCAAGATTAACTCAAGGCCAAACCAACCCAAAAACCAACCCAAGGTCAAGAGAATCCAAAGCCGAGACCAAACCAAGACTAAGACCAACCCAAGGTCAAGACCAACCCAAGGTCAAGACCAACCCAAGGTCAAGACCAACCCAAAGCCAAGATCCACAAACCCACGGCCAAGACCAACCCAAAGTTGAAACCAAGCCAAGGTCAAGTCCAACCAATCGCCAAAACCAACCCGTGGTCAACACCAACCCAAAGTCAACACCAACTTAAAGTCGAGACCAAGGCAAAGTCAACAACAACCCATGGGCAAGACCAACCCATGACCAACCCATGGCCAAGACCAAACCAAGGCCAAGACCAACCCAAGGTTAAGTCCAACCCAAAGTCAAGACCAACCCAGAGTCAAGATCCACAAACCCATGGCCAAGACCAAACCAAGGCCGAGACCAACCCATGGCCAAGACCAACCCAAGGTTAAGTCCAAGCCAGAGTTGAGACCAATGCAGAAACCAACCCAAGGTCAAGACCAAGCCGAAGTCGAGACCAACCCATGGCCAAAATCAACCCGAACTCAAAACCAACTCACGGTGAAGACCAACCCAAGGTCAACCCAAAGTCAAGGCCGACCAATGGTCGACACAACCTCAAAATTCAGACCAACCCGAGGTCAAGACCGACCCGTGGCCAAAGTCAAGACCAACCCAAAGTCGAGACAAGTCACGGTGAAAACCAAACCGCGGTCAAGACCAGCCGAAGACCAACCCAAAGCCAAGACCAACCCAAGGTCGACACCAACCAACCCAAAGTCAAGACCAACCAACCCACGGCCAAGACCGACCCACGGTCGTGACCACGCCCACCCAAGGCCAAGTGAGGTCACCCAAAGGTCAACCCAAACCCCACCAAGGTCACCCAGCCCCCTCCACCCCTCCCCCACCCCCCCCCCCAGCTCACTGCACAAAGCCCCTCCCCCCGCTCCCGGCCACGCCCCCCATTTTTTAGCCCCGCCCCCAAAGTTGGCACAGCTACAAAAGAGGGGGGAGGGGCGGGGTCACATGGGGGCGGGGCTCGGCTCGGGGGGCGGGGCCGGGCGGTGCAGAGGGGTCTCCTTGTAGACGAACCAGGAGCCGCCGGCCCAGAGCAGGAGATTGAGGAACCCGAAGGCCTGGAAGAGACGCGGGGGGTGGGGGCGGGGCCAGGGTTACGAGCCCCGCCCCCCACCTCCATAAGCCCCTCCCCCCCAGTCGGTGTCTCCATCCGAGCCCCCGTGCCTCAGTTTCCCCACTGCGCCTCAGTTTCTTCATCGTGCCTCAGTTTCCCCCCGTGCCTCAGTTTCCCCTATTGTGCCTCAGTTTCCCCCATTGTGCCTCAGTTTCCCCCCATGGCCGTGGCCCCGCCCCCTTTGTGCCTTAGTTTCCCGCCATGGCCGTGGCCCCGCCCCCTTTGTGCCTCAGTTTCCCCCCATGGCCGTGGCCCCGCCCCCTTTGTGCCTCAGTTTCCCCCCATGGCCGTGGCCCCGCCCCCTTTGTGCCTCAGTTTCCCCCCATGGCCGTAGCCCCGCCCCCATTGTGCCTCAGTTTCCCCCCTGGTTTCTCACCACGGACGCCCCCAGCCCCCCCATGGGCGTGGCCGCCGCCCGCGCGCAGGTGACGTCACCGCTGTGGGCGGGGCAGTGGGGGAGGGGCGCGGCCGCCGCCCGGCGCACGTGGGCGAGGCCCTGGGCCCAGGCGCAGGAGGCGCAGAGCCAGAGCGCCGCCAGCAGCGCCGACAGCAGCAGGTCCTGGGCACAACGGACAGGAACGGCAAAAACGTCAAAAAACACAAAAAAACGGGAAAAAACGGTGAAAAAACGGGAAAAAACGGTGAAAAAATGGGGAAAAACGGGGAAAAAATGGGGAAAAATGGAGCAGAAATGGGGGAGGGGCAGAGGGGGAGGGGAGCAGGCTGAAAGCACCGGGGAGGGGGGGGGGGGGGGGGGGGGGGGGAGAGGAATGGGGAGGAAAGTCAAAAAAATGGGAAAAAAAAAAAAAAGGGAAAAACGTGGAAAAAAAGTGGGGAAAAGTGACCCAAAAATGGGGAAAAAATTTCTCAGAAAATGGAAGGAAAGTGGCCCCAAAAACGACCCAAAAATGGCTTAAAAATGGAGAAAAAATGGCCCAAAAACGACGGGAAAAGAACCTAAAAATGAAGAGAAAATGACCCAAAAATAGAGAAAAAATGTCCCAAAATACAGAAAAAAATGACCCAACAATGGAAAGAAAATAACCCAAAAATAGAAAGAAAATGGCACCAAAATACAGCAAAAATGGCACAAAAATAGAGAAAAATTGGCCCAAAAATGGAGAGAAAACGGGCCAAAAATAGAGAAAAAAATGGCACAAAAATAGATTTAAAAATTGGTTTAAAATGGCACAAAAATGGAAGAAAATGACCCCAAAAATGGAATAGAATGACCTCTAAAATAGCCCTAAAATAGAAGAGAAATGGCCCAAAAATGGAAGGAAAATGACACAAAAAGGGAGAAAAAAAACTGTAGAAAAATAAACAAAAAAATGGCGCAAAAATAGATTTAAAAACTGGTTAAAAATGGCACAAAAATGGAGAGAAAATGACCCAAAAATAGAGAAAAAATGGTCTAAATATAGAGAAAAAATGGCACCAAATGATAAAAAAAATGACCCAAAAATGAAAAAAAAAATGGACAAAGAATGGCTCAAAAATAGGGGAAAAACAGTGCAAAAATGGGGAAAAAATGGCTCAAAAATGGAAAAAAAACCCCCCAAAAATGAGAAAAATTCTCAGAAAACCAGAAGAAAAACGAAGGGAAAATGACCCCAAAATAGCAAAAAAAAGACTGAAAAATGTAGAGATAAATGACCCAAAAATGGAGAAAAAATGATGCAAAAATTGAGGGAAAAACGCCAAAAAATGCCAGGAAAATTACCCAAAAATGGATTAAAATTGGCTCAAAAATGGAGAAAAAAATAGCGCAAAAACTGATTTTAAAATGGCACCAAAATGGAGAAAAAATTCAGAAAAAAAGGCAAAAAAATGGAAAGAAAATGACCCAGAAATGGGGGATGGGGGAGAGGCAGAATTTTGGGAGAAAACGGAAAATTCTGGCAAAAGAACGAGAATTTTGAGGAGAAATTTGAGATTTTCGGGGAAAAAAATGAGAATTTTGGAGAGAAAAACTGAAATTCTGGTGGGGGGGGGGGGGAAAGTTTGAGGAAAAATTAAGAATTTTAAGGGAAAAAAAGGAAATTTTGGGGTCGGGACTTACCTGGGGTCCTTCAGAGGCAGCAGAGAAAGAGAAAAGGGGCACAAAGGGTTAAACCCTCCCCAAATTCCCCCCAGAAACACCAAAATTTGGGAATTCTGCTCCAAATTTTCCCGAATTCCTAAAAACTCCACCAAAACCTCCCCAAATTCCACCAAAACCCTCCCAAATTTCCTAAAAAATTCCTAAAAAATTTCCTCCAAACTCACCCAAATTCCGTCTGAATTCTCCCAAACCCCGCTCGCGTTCCGTCGGAATTCCCTCAATTTCAACAAAATCCCATCAAATATCCCCAAATTCAATCAAAATTCCTAAAATTTCATCAAAACTCCCCGAACTTCCACAAGAATCCCATCAAAATTCCCCCAATTCCGCTAAAATTCCACCAAAGTTCCCCCAAATTCCATCCAAATTCCCCAAAATTCCCCCAAATTCCATCCAAATTCCCCAAATTCCGTCCAAATCCTGCAGAATTCCATCCAAATTTTCCCAAATTCCACCAAAATTCCCCCGAATTCCCACGGGGGGGGAAGCCCAAAATATTCAGCTCCAATTGGAGGAAAAACGGGCAAAAAAACCCAAAAAAACAAAAACTCAAAAACCGCAGAAAAATTTAATTTTGTTTTTGAGAAAACTTCGAGAAAACGGAGGAACAAAAAAGAAAAAAAAAATGGGGGAAAAAAGGGCAAAAAAGTCCTCGTTTAAAAAAAAAAATTAAAAAAAAGGAAAAATCGGAGGGAAAATCTGGGGGAAATTTGGGAGAATTCAGAGTGGAAATGGGGGAAAAAACAGGGAAACAATTCCAGGTGAGGAATTTGAGAAAAGAAAGAAGAAAATTCTGGAATAAACTCGATAAAGGTGGAGAAAAAAAACGCCTGGGCAGGAAAATCCCACCTGGGCACACCTGGGCAGGTAAATCCCACCCAGGCACACCTGGGCACACCTGAATTCAGCTCCCAAACCCCACCTGAGCACACCTGGGCAGGTCAATCCCACCTGTACAGGTGAATCACACCCTAACACACCTGCACAGGTAACTCACACCCTAACACACCTGCACAGGTAACTCACACCCTAACACACCTGTACAGGTAACTCACACCTGCACAGGTAACTCACACCCTAACACACCTGCACAGGTGAATCACACCCTAACACACCTGCACAGGTAACTCACACCTGCACAGGTAACTCACACCCTAACACACCTGTACAGGTAGCTCACACCCTAACACACCTGCACAGGTAACTCACACCTGCACAGGTAACTCACACCCTAACACACCTGTACAGGTAACTCTCACCCTAACACACCTGCACAGGTAACTCACACCTGCACAGGTAACACTCACCATCAGAGGCAGCCGTGAGCCCGCACACCTGTACAGGTGCAGGTAGCCCAGGTACAGCCCTGGCACAGGTAAATCACACCTGTACAGGTGAACCACACCCTAACACACCTGCACAGGTAACACTCACCATCAGAGGCAGCCGTGACCCTGCACACCTGTACAGGTGCAGGTAGCCCAGGTACAGCCCCAGCACAGGTAACTCACACCTGTACAGGTGAACCACACCCTAACACACCTGCACAGGTAACTCACACCTGCACAGGTAACACTCACTCACCATCAGAGGCAGCCGTGAGCCCGCACACCTGTACAGGTGCAGGTAGCCCAGGTACAGCCCCAGCGCCCCCAGGCTGTACAGGAAGGCGCCCACGGCCACGCCCACGAAGAATCGCGCGGCCGACGAGAAATCCCCGACCAGGTGAACGTCCCGCGGCCAGGTGTGGTTGCACAGGTGAGTCAGCGACGGCTGGAACACGGCCTGGTTCAACCTGGGGGGGAAAGAGACACCTGGGCACACCTGGGCACACATGGGATCACCTGGGCACACCTGGACCCATCTGAGAGGCACCTGGGCACACCTGGGCACACCCGGGGCACACCTCACCTGTCCAGGTGTGCCCAGGTGTGTCCCTCACCTGCCCCATCCATCTCACCAAACTCAGGTGTGTCCCCAGGTGTGTCCCAGGTGTCCCTCACCTGCCCAGGTGTGTCCCAGGTGTATCTGAAGTGTCCCAGGTGGCCCCAGGTGTCTCTCAGGTGTCCCAGGTGTGTCCCTCACCTGTGTCACCTGTCCAGGTGTGTCCCAGGTGTATCTGAGGTGTCCCTCACCCATCCCACGTGTCCCCAGGTGTGTCCCTCACCTGTCCCACCCATCTCCCCTGTGTCACCTGTCCAGGTGTGTCCCCAGGTGTGTCCCTCCCCTGCCCAGGTGTGTCCCCAGGTGTGTCCCCAGGTGTGTCCCTCCCCTGTCCAGGTGTCCCCAGGTGTCCCCAGGTGTGTCCCAGGTGTCCCAGGTGTGTCCCCGGTGTCCCCAGGTGTGTCCCTCCCCTGTCCAGGTGTGTCCCCAGGTGTGTCCCAGGTGTCCCCAGGTGTCCCAGGTGTGTCCCAGGTGTCCCCAGGTGTCCCAGGTGTGTCCCAGGTGTGTCCCTCCCCTGTCCAGGTGTCCCCAGGTGTCCCCAGGTGTCCCCAGGTGTGTCCCAGGTGTGTCCCAGGTGTGCCCCCAGGTGTCCCAGGTGTCCCCAGGTGTCCCCAGGTGTCCCAGGTGTGTCCCTCCCCTGCCCAGGTGTGTCCCAGGTGTGTCCCAGGTGTGTCCCAGGTGTGTCCCAGGTGTGTCCCAGGTGTCCCCAGGTGTCCCAGGTGTCCCCAGGTGTCCCAGGTGTGTCCCTGGCTCACCTGAAGGGGTACCCGTAGGCGGCCGTCACGTTTGTCACCTGGCTCGCGTTGTCCCCGCCTGCGCAGGTGACGCTGAAGGTGACGGAGCCCTCGAAGCCGCCGCAGGTGGCGAAAGCGAAGATGGAGAAAAACTGGGGGGGAAAACGGCGATTTTGGGGAAAATCCGTTAAAAAATTAAGAATTTTGGGGAAAATTAAAAAAAAAAAAAACAGGGAAAAACGGCGATTTTGGGGAAAATTAATTAAACAATTAAGAATTTTGGGGGAAATGAAAAAATAAAAACCCATGAAAAAATGGTGAGTTTGGGGAAAATTAATTAAAAAATTAGGCATTTTGAGGAAAATTAAGAAAAAAAAAACACAGAAAAATTGGGGAGTTTGGGGAAAATTGATTAAAGAATTAGGAATTTTGGGGAAAATTAAAAAAACAAAAAACAGGTAAAAAATGGGGAGTTGGGGGAAAATTTATAAAAAAATTAAGGATTTTGGAGAAAATTTAAAAAAACAGGGAAAAATGGGGAGTTTGGAGAAAATTAATTTAAAAATTAAGGATTTTGAAGAAAATTAAAAAAAACCAGGGAAATATAAGGAGTTTGGGGAAAATTAATTAAAAAATTAAGAATTTCGGGGAAAATTAAAAAAAACACCAGGGGAAAAATGGGGAATTTGGGAAAATTTGTGAGTTTTGAGGCCAAAATTGGCGGAGAAATGGAGAAATGCTGAGAAAATTCGGTGTTTTTGAGATTGAAAACCAGAATAAACCAGCGACCCCAAATGCCCTTTTGACTCCGCCCACTCCCCTCCCAGTGTACCCCAGTATAAACCAGTACAAACCAGTACAAACCAATATAAACCAGTACAAACCAGTATAAACCAGTATAAACCAGTATAAACCAGTACAAACCAGTATAAACCAGTACAAACCAGTACAAACCAGTACAAACCAGTATAAACCAGTACAAACCAGTATAAACCAGTAACACCAATCCCCTCCCAGTATAAACCAGAATAAACCAGCGACCCCAAATCCACCATTGACCCCCCCCAGTCCCCTCCCAGTACAAACCAGTCCAAACCAGTAACCCCAAACCCCCTCCCAGTCCCCCCCAGCCCCTCTCCCAGTCCCCTCCCAGTCCTTCCCAGTATAAACCAGTCCTCCCCAATCCCCTCCCAGTACAAACCAGTAACCCCAAACCTCTTCCCAGTCCCTCCCAGTCCATCCCAGTACAAACCAGTAACCCCAAATCCCCTCCCAGTTCCCTCCCGTTCCCCTCCCAGTCCATCCCAGTTTGATCCCAGTCCCCCCCAGTCCCTCCCAGTATATCCCAGTACAAACCAGTACAAACCAGTCTCCCCCAATGCCCCTCAGCCCCTCTCCCAGTCCATCCCAGTATATCCCAGTCCATCCCAGTCCATCCCAGTATATCCCAGTTTGATCCCAGTCCCATCCCAGTCCATCCCAGTCCCCCCAACCCCCTCCCAGTCTATCCCAGTATATCCCAGTACAAACCAGTCTCCCCCAATGCCCCCCAGCCCCTCTCCCAGTCCCTCCCAGTCCCATCCCAGTTCCCTCCCAGTTCAATCCCAGTTCAATCCCAGTCGCTCCCAGTCGCTCCCAGTTCAATCCCAGTCGCTCCCAGTCGCTCCCAGTCGCTCCCAGTCGCTCCCAGTCGCTCCGTTCCCCCCCGTTCCCTCACCCACTGCAGGCCCCGGCTCAGCCCCAGCGGCTCCTTCAGCGCCCGCAGCGACACCCGCGGCGCCGCCATCATCGCTGCCCTGACGTCACACAGCGCGCGACGGAAGTGACGCCGCATCCCCCCCCCCTTCCCACCGCCTCGTTTGCGTCCCGCGCGCTGATTGGCCCGCGGGGCGCCGCTCTCGCCGTATATGGAAACCGGGCCGCGCCCCTTACGCCTCAGTGCTCGTTTGCATAACCCTCATTTGCATGCCGCTTATTTGCATAGCCCCGCCGCGCTTCCGCGTTCGCCGCTCCTCATTTGCATAACCGCCGTGTTAACTTCCATCAACACTCCCTTGATTTGCATAATTGCTCGTCCCTCCCAGGTTGGTTGATGAGCGCCCCCTGACAAATGAGCCTCATTTGCATAATTAAAGGTTTCATTTCGTTTTATTGGTTTGCGCAGACACCCCCCCCCCACACACACACCCAAAGCAGCGGCTCATTTGCATAAACCCCGCTGGCCACGCCCCCTCCGCCATGCCCGGGGTGTGACGGCCACGGAGAGCCCAAAATGTCCCCACAAAAATGTCCCCAAAAAAATCCCAAAACCCCTCAAAAATGTCCCCAAAAAAATCCCAAAACCCCTCAAAAACGTCCCCGAGAGCCCCAAAAATGATCCCAGGGACCCAAAAATGTCCCCAGGGGACCCCAAAACTGTCCCCGCGTGCCCCCAATGTCCCCTCACAAGTCCCAGGTGTCCCCAGGGGTCTCAGGTGTCCCCTCAATGTCCCCTCACAAGTCCCAGATGTCCCCAATGTCCCCAGGTGTCTCAGGTGTCCCCAGTGTCCCCTCAATGTCCCCTCACAAGTCCCCGATGTCCCCAGGTGTCCCCAATGTCCCCTCACAAGTTCCCGGTGTCCCCTCAGAAGTCCCAGATGTCCCTGCAGTGTCCCCAATGTCCCCAGGTGTCTCAGGTGTCCCCAATGTCCCCTCAGTGTCCCCAGGTGTCCCCTCAGAAGTCCCAGGTGTCCCCAGGTGTCTCAGATGTCCCCAATGTCCCCTCAGTGTCCCCTCACAAGTCCCAGATGTCCCCAGGTGTCTCAGGTGTCCCCAGATGTCCCCAGGTGTCCCCTCAGAAGTCCCAGGTGTCCC
This sequence comes from Ammospiza caudacuta, assembly GCF_027887145.1. Taxonomy (NCBI): domain Eukaryota; kingdom Metazoa; phylum Chordata; class Aves; order Passeriformes; family Passerellidae; genus Ammospiza; species Ammospiza caudacuta. The sequence continues at coordinate 320,544 of NC_080630.1, read as the reverse complement.
CAATGTCCCCTCAGTGTCCCCAGATGTCCCCAGGTGTCTCAGGTGTCCCCAGGTGTCCCCGGTGTCCCCTCAGAAGTCCCAGGTGTCCCCAGGTGTCTCAGGTGTCCCCAGGTGTCCCTGCAGTGTCCCCGGTGTCCCCTCACAAGTCCCAGATGTCCCCAGGTGTCCCCAGGTGTCTCAGGTGTCCCCAGGTGTCCCCAGATGTCCCCGGTGTCCCCTCAGAAGTCCCAGATGTCCCCCAGCCCCGCCCGTGTCCCCCCGGTGTCTCCCCGGCCGTGGCCGAAGGCGCTGAGGCGGCGCCGCTGCGAGAGCCCGGCCCGGCCCTGGAGCAGCACGGACACGGCGCCGGACACTGACCGCGAGTGACCACCGGAGTGACCACCAGAGTGACCAACGGGGACACCTGAGTGACCAACAGAGTGACCAACGGAGTGACCAATGGAGTGACCAACGGGGACAGCAGAGCCACCAGGGACAGCCCGGCCCTGGAGCAGCACGGACACGGCGCCGGACACTGACCGCGAGTGACCACCGGGGACACCTGAGTGACCACAGTGACCAGAGTGACCACCAGAGTGACCAACGGGGACACCTGAGTGACCACAGTGACCATCAGGGACATCTGAGTGACCAACGGGGACACCAGAGTGACCACCAGAGTGACCAACAGGGACAGCAGAGCCACCAGGGACAGCCCGGCCCTGGAGCAGCACGGACACGGCGCCGGACACTGACCGCGAGTGACCACCGGGGTGACCACCAGAGTGACCAACGGAGTGACCACCAGAGTGACCACCAGAGTGACCAACGGGGACACCTGAGTCACCACAGTGACCATCAGGGACACCTGAGTGACCACAGTGACCAGAGTGACCATCAGGCACATCTGGGTCACCAGGGCCCTGCAGCAACCCTGACACCGGAGCGGTCACTGAGTGGACACCTGAGTGACCACAGTGACCAACGGGGACACCTGAGTGACCACCATGTCCATCCCGATGACCAGTGACCCCCTGACCACCACCCTCAATGTCCTCGCTCTGGTGACCCCCAACTCCATATTGGTGGCCACCAACCCCTTGACCACCATCCCAATGACCACCAACCCCTCGACCATCACCTCTACAGCCACGACCCCCTTGACCACCAAGCCCATCCTGGTGACCACCAACACACTGACCACAACCTTGGTGGCCACCGCGTCCATCTTGGTGACCACCGCTCCAACGGCCACCAAGCCCATCCTGGTGACCGCCAACCCCTTGTCCACCAATCCCACACCAGCAACTCCCTTGGCCACCACCCCAATGACCACCCTGCCCATCCTGGTGCCCGCCGCATCCACCATGGTGACCACCAACCCCTTGACCACCACGTCCATCCTGGTGCCCACCATTCCTACACCCACAACCTCCATGACCACCGTCCCAATGACCACCAACGCCATCCTGGTGACCACCAACCCCTTGTCCACCATCTTGATGGCCGCCAACCCCTTGACCGCCATCTTGATGGCCACCAACCCAATGACCGCCATCTTGATGGCCACCAACACAATGACCGCCATCTTGATGGCCACCAACCCAATGACCGCCATCTTGATGGCCGCCAACCCAATGACCGCCATCTTGATGGCCACCAACACAATGACCGCCATCTTGATGGCCGCCAACCCCTTGTCCACCATCTTGATGGCCACCAACCCAATGACCGCCATCTTGATGGCCACCAACCCAATGACCGCCATCTTGATGGCCGCCAACCCAATGACCGCCATCTTGATGGCCGCCAACCCCTTGTCCACCATCTTGATGGCCACCAACCCCTTGTCCACCATCTTGATGGCCGCCAACCCAATGACCGCCATCTTGATGGCCGCCAAGCCCTTGGCCGCCGCCCCGCTGCCCCTCCCCGGCCACCCGGACGCCCCTCTTGCCCAGCGCCAGCCTGGGCCGGCCCCTGTCCAGCGCGTCCAGCAGCGTGCAGGCCATGCACAGCGCGGCGCTGGCCGCGGCGCCGCAACGCCCACACGCCCCCGGCGCCGCCCCCGCGCCCGGCGCCGCCCCCAGCGCCAGCCGCCGCCCCGAGTGCGCCAGCGCCGCCACCCGCCGCCGGCCGCGCCGCCTCCAGCTCCTTCAGCAGCGCCCGCGGGTGCCCGCGGAACGCCAGCGGCGCGTGCCGGCACTCGGCGCTGGCGTAGGGCAGCCCCAGGAAGTGCGCGTAGAGCACGATCTCCTTCTGCGACGCGTGCCGCAGCGGCTTCAGCCGCGGCACCGTGGGCCAGGGCGCGGCGGCGGCGGCGGGGGGGGGGTTGGGTTGGGTTCCTGTTGGGTTTCGCTGGGTTCTTGTTGGGCTTCCTTGAGGCTTTGTTGGGTTTTGCTGGGCTCGTGTTGAGTTTCGTTGAGTTCTTGTCGGGTTCCATTGGGTTCTCATTGAGTTTCATTGAGTTCTCGTTGAGTTTTGTTGAGATCTCATTGAGTTTCATTGAGTTTTCATTGGGTTTTGTTGGGCTCTCGTTGGGTTCCGTTGGGTTCTCATTGAGCTTTGTTGGGTTCTCGTTGGGTTTCGTTGACTTCTTATTGAGTTTCATTGAGTTCTCATCGAGTTCCGCTGGGTCCTCGTTGGGTTCCATTGAGTTCTTGTTGGGTTCCATTGCATCCTCATTGAGTTTTGTTGAGTTCTCGTTGGGTTTTGCCGGGTTCTCGTCGGGTTCCGTTGGGTTCTCGTTGGGCTTTGTTGGGTTCTCGTTGGTGGCCCCTGACACCTCACTGGTGGCCACGGTCCTGTTGGTGGCCACAGTGACCTCGCTGGTGGCCACAGCAGCCTCATTGACTGCGGTGACCTCATTGGTGGCATCCAAGATCTCATTGGTGGCCACGGTCCTGTTGGTGGCCATGGTGGCCTCGTTGGTGACATCGGTGGCCATGGTCAGGTTGGTGGCCAGGGTGGCCTCGTTGGTGGCCATGGTCAGGTTGGTGGCCATGGTGGCCCCATCGGTGGCCTCGTTGGTGGCCATGGTGAGGTTGGTGGCCAGGGTGGCCTCGTTGGTGACCCCACTGGTGACCCCATCGGTGGCCATGGTGAGGTTGGTGGCCAGGGTGGCCTCGTTGGTGACCCCATTGGTGGCCATGGTCAGGTTGGTGGCCAGGGTGGCCTCGTTGGTGACCCCACTGGTGACCCCATCGGTGGCCATGGTGAGGTTGGTGGCCAGGGTGGCCTCGTTGGTGACCCCATCGGTGGCCATGGTGAGGTTGGTGGCCAGGGTGGCCTCGTTGGTGACCCCATTGGTGGCCATGGTCAGGTTGGTGGCCAGGGTGGCCTCGTTGGCCGCGCGCCGCAGCCGCGCCACGTCCCCGCGCAGGAAGTTCATCAGCACCGTCTCGGCCACGTCATCAGCGTTGTGGCCTGTGGAGAAGAGTGACCACGAGTGACCACGAGTGACCACAAGGCACCATCAGTGGCCAGCAGTGACCAACAGTGACCAGCAGGGACCAGAAGTAACCAGCAGTGACCACCAGTGACCACTGCTGACCAGTGACCACCAGTGACCAGCAGTGACCACAAGTGGCCAATAGTTACCAGCAGGGACCACGGATGAGCACCAGTGACCAGAAGTGGCCACCGGTGACCACTGATGGCCACCAATGATCAGTGACCAGCAGTGACCAGCAGTGACCACCAATGACCAACAATGACCACCAGTGGCCAATGACCATCAATGACCAGCAGCGACCACCAGTGGCCACCAGTGACCAGCAGTGACCACCAGTGACCTGCCCAGTACAAACCAGTGCCCTCCCAGTCCCTCCCAGTATAACCCAGCGACCCCAAACCCGCTCCCAGTCCATCCCAGTGCCCTCCCAGTGCCCTCGCAGTCCGTCCCAGTCCATCCCAGTGCCCTCCCAGTACAAACCAGTACATCCCAGCGACCCCAAACCCCCTCCCAGTCCATCCCAGTATAACCCAGTGACCCCAAACCCGCTCCCAGTCCATCCCAGTGCCCTCCCAGTACAAACCAGTACATCCCAGTGACCCCAAACCCCCTCCCAGTATAACCCAGTGCCCTCCCAGTGCCCTCGCAGTCCGTCCCAGTCCGTCCCAGCGCTCACCGGTGGCGATCCAGTCGGCGCCCATCTCGCGCGCCGCCCTCTCCAGGGCGTGTCTCCGGAACACTCCGCAGACGGTGCAGCGGCTCCGCCCCCCCAGGGCCCCGCCCAGCTCGTCCACGCCCCAGCCGAAGAGCTCGCGGTGGGAGACGAGCAGCAGGGGGAGGGGCAGCCCCGCCCCCACGCGGCGCAGCACGCGCAGGGCGTGGTCCCGGTAGCCGTCGATGCCCTCGTCCACGCCCAGCAGCGCCAGGCGCAGCCCCAGGGCGTGGCCGCGGTTCAGGTGCGCCAGCAGGTGCGCCAGCACCGTGCTGTCCTTGCCCCCCGAGGCCGCCACGGCCACCGCGGCGCCCGCCCGCGGCCACGGCACCGGGCGCTGCGCGGGCTCTGGGGGGTCTTGGGGGGAAATTCCCAAATTTTGGGGGGAAATTCCCACATTTTGGGGGTAATTTGGGGGGTCTTGGGGGGAAACTCCCAAATTTTGGGGGGAAATTCCCACATTTTGGGGGTAATTTGGGGGGTCTTGGGGGGAAATTCCCAAATTTTGGGGGGGGTTTGGGGGGTTTTGGGAGGAAATTTCCCCATTTTGGGGGGCGTTTGGGGGGTTTTGGGGGCGATTTGGGGGGTTTTGGGGGGGAAATTTCCCAGTTTTGGGGCGGGTCTGGGGGGGTCTGGGGGGGGTTTCGGGGGTTTTGGGGGGAAATTCCCAATTTTTGGGGGGAAATTCCCCCATTTTGGGGCGGGTCTGGGGAGTTTTGGGGGGAAATTTCCCAATTTTGGGGCGGGTCTGGGGGGTTTTGGGGGGAAATTCCCCAGTTTTGGGGGCGATTTGGGGGGTCTTGGGGGGAAATTCCCCAGTTTTGGGAGTGATTTAGGGGGTTTTGGGGGGAAATTCCCAATTTTTGGGGGGAAATTCCCCCATTTTGGGGTTGATTTGGGGGGGTTTGGGGGGAAATTCTCCAGTTTTGGGGGCGATTTGGGGGGTTTTGGGGTGAAATTCCCAAATTTTGGGGGTGATTTGGGGGGTTTTGGGGTGAAATTCCCAAATTTTGGGGGGCGATCCCAGGGTTTCGGAGGGACACTCCAGGGCTTTGGGGGGAAATCTCAGGGATTTGGGGGCTCATTTGGGGGTTTTGGGGTAAAACCCCGAAGTTTTGGGGCGGAACCCCGGAATTTTGAGCTAAAACCCCAGAATTTTGAGAGGTTTGGGGCAGAACCCCGGGATTTTGCGAGGGAACCCCAGAATTTTGAGCTGAAACCCCGGGATTTTGGAGATTTTGGGGTAGAACCCCGGAACTTTGAGCTGAAATCCCGGGATTTTGGGGTAGAACCCCAGGATTTTGGGGTGGAACCCCAGGATCTTGGGGATTTTGGGGTAGAACCCCAGGATTTTGGGGATTTTGGGGCGGAACCCCAGGATCTTGGGGCAGAACCCCAGGATTTTGGGGATTTTGGGGTGGAACCCCGGGATTTTGGGGCAGAACCCTGGGATTTTGGGGTTTTTGGGGCAGAACCCCGGGATTTTGGGGCGGAACCCCGGGATTTTGGGGATTTTGGGGCGGAACCCCGGGATCTTGGGGATTTTGGGGCAGAACCCCGGGATTTTGGGGTTTTTGGGGCGGAACCCCGGGATATTGCGGCGGAACCCCGGGATTTTGGGGATTTTGGGGCGGAACCCCAGGATCTTGGGGATTTTGGGGCAGAACCCCGGGATTTTGGGGTTTTTGGGGCAGAACCCCGGGATTTTGGGGCGGAACCCCGGGATTTTGGGGAATTTGGGGCGGAACCCCGGGATTTTGGGGTTTTTGGGGCAGAACCCCGGGATTTTGGGGATTTTGGGGATTTTGGGGCGGCAGCGCCGGGCCCGGCTGCAGCAGCGCCTGCAGGGCCTCGGCCTCGAAGGCGGCGAGGAAGCAGCGGCGGCAGAAGGGCAGCAGCGAGCGCGAGCGCAGCAGCACCGAGGGCAGCGGGCAGCGCGAGCAGCGCGGGCGCGGCATGGCCTGCGGCGGGGCACAAACACAACAGTTCAGCCAGGGCAGAGCCAGGAAATCCTGAAACCCGAAAAATTCGGGGTCCAATCGCCGAAAAAATCCCGCTCGGAACGGCCAAAATCCCACCCGGGACTGCACAAAATCCACCCAGGAAACCCCGAAATCCACCTGGGGTCAACCAAAATCCCACCTGGGAACCCCAAAAGCCACCTGGGAACCCCAAATCCCACCTGGGAACCCCAAAATCCACCTGAGATAGCCCAAAATGCACTCAGGAAACCCCAAAATCCACCTGGGAACCCCAAAACCCACTCAGAAAATCCCAAAATCCACCTGGGATTGCCCAAAATCCACTCAGAAAACCCCAAAATCCACCTGGAATCAAGCAAAATCCCACCTGGGAACCCCAAAATCCACCTGGGAACCCCAAAATCCACTCAGAAAACCCCAAATCCCCCTAAGAACCCTCAAAATCCCACCTGGAATTGCTCCCAAACCTTTCAGGATCACCCCAAATCCACCTGAAATTGCCCCAAATCCACTTGGGAACCCCAAATCCACCTGAAATTGCCCCAAAATCCACTCAGAAAACCCCAAAAATCCCCTGGGGTCACCTCAGATCTACTCAGTATTCCCCCCAAAATCCACTTGGGAACTGCAAAACTGACTAAGGAACCCCAAAATCCCCCTGGAATCTCCTCAATTTCACCCAAAATGCACCCAGAAAACCCCAAAATCCCACCTGGGATCCCCCAAAACCACTCAAAGCTTTCTCAAAAAAAAAAAAAAAAACCCAAAATCCACTCGGGGTCGCCCAAAATGCGCTTGGAAAACCCCAAATCCGCCCGGGGAGCCCCAAAATTCCACCTGGGATTGCCCAAAAACCGCCCAAAATCCACTCAGAAAACCCCAAAATCCCCTCAGGAAACCCCAAAATCCACCCGGGGACGCTCAAAACCCACCCAGAAAACCCCAAAATCCCCTCAGGACCCCCCCAAATCCCCCTCAGGACTCCCCAAAATCCCCTCAGGAGCACCAAATTCCTCCCGGACCCCCCCAAATACCCCTCAGGACCCCCGAAATCCCCTCAGGGTCCCGCAAAATCCTCAAATGCCCCCCCTAAATCCCCTCAGGACTCCTCAGATTTCCCCCAGAGCCCCTCAAAACTCCCCAAACCCCCTCAGGACTCCCCAAATCCACCCCGGACTCCCCAAATTTCCCCTGGACTCCGCCAGGACCCCTTAAATTTCACCCAGGACCCTCCAAATCCCCTCAGGAGCTCCGAAATCCCTCCGGACCCTCCAAATTGCGACCCCCCAGAACCCCTCAAACCTCCTCAGGATCCCCAAAATCCATCCCGTACCCCCCAAATTCCCCCCGAAATCCCCTCAGGATCCGCCCAAATCCCACCCGGACCGCCTCAAATCTTCCCCGGAGCCCCGAAATCCCCTCAGGATCTCCCGGATTCCTCCAGAACCCCCCCAAAATCCCTTCAGGGCCCCCCCAAATCCTCCTCAGAACCCCTCAAATTTCCGCCAGACCCACCCGAACCCCTCAGGACGCCACAGATTCCCCCCGGGACCCCCTAAAATTGCCGCCGGACTCCGCAAATCCCCTCAGGATCCCCTAAATTCCTCTCGGAGCACCTCGAACCCCCCCCAGGACCCCTCAAATTTCCCCAAATTCCCCTCAGGACCCCCCAAATTCCCCTTAGGACCCCCCAATTCCCCCCCGCCGTACCCGCAGTGGTCGCGCCCGCACGGGGCTCCCTCAGGCCGCTCCTTTCCCGCCCTGCCTTGCGCGCGCTCAGGCCGCGCCCACCCCGGCCCGGCGACGACCAATCAGCGCCGTGCTTTTGCCACCTTACTCCCGCCTCGCCGAAACGGATCAATCAGAGTGCGACTTCCGGGTTTAGTCAGACTATTAGCGCCAATCAGCGTGCCGGAAATCCTTAGCATGTTCAGCCAATCAGAGCGAGCGCAGGGCGGGGCTCAACGGGGTAGTGAGGCTCCGCCTATGGATTCTTAAAGGGGCCGCGCTCATTTAGAAGGGGGCGGGGTTTAAATGGGAGGCGGGGCTTAAAAAACCAGAACTTCCAAGGGAGTGGGCGGGGCTTGATGAGAAGGGGCGTGGCCACCGCAGAGACCCCAAAAAGGGGAAGTTTTGTGCAAGGGGGGGGTGTCACGAGTTTTAGGAGCTGCCCAATCAGACGCTGCGGTCAAGACAGGGGGCGTGGCTTGATTTGGCACCCCCGGCCCCGCCCCTTTTCCTCCCCCACCGCCGCCATGGCCCCCCCCGGGACCCTCGGCCTGGTCCTGCTGCTGCTCGGTGAGGCCCCTCCCCCACCCTGAGAGCCCCTCCCCCATCCTGTGACCCCCCCCCCCGCCCCTCCCCCACCCTGAGGGACCCCCCCCCCCCCCGAACTTCCCCCACCCCCCTTTGCCCCTCCCCCATAAGCAGAAGTGACCGGGCCGGGGTGGGGGAGGGGAATGGCGGCAAAATGGGGGGGGGGGGGAATCGGCGCCTCCCCCACCCAGCGGGGACCCCCTGAGCCCCTCCCCCACCCCCTGAGCCCCTCCCCCACACTGAGGAACCCCCCCCACACCCCGTGCCCCTCCCCCATTTCTTGGGGACCCCTCCCCCACCCGGAAGTTCCCACTGTGCCCCTCCCCCACTTGTGCGTACGCCTCCCCTCCCCCCTTCTTTAGCCCCTCCCCCTCCCTTAAGCCCCTCCCATTCATTCCTGCCCCTTCCCCACCCATTTTTACCCCTCCCCCACCATTTAGCCCCTCCCATTTTTGCCCCTCCCCCAATTTTGCCCCTCCCCCACGCTTTTTTACCCCTCCCCCATCCTTTGGCCCCTCCCCCACCAAAAATCTGTGGGCGAGGCCAAAAAGGGAGTGGCTCACCAAGCCCCGCCCCCTTCGTTAATTCCCAGCCCCAGGATTGGCCGCGGCGCAGTCAGGTAAGGCCCCGCCCCCACCCCTGGGTCATGGGAGGGGTCAAAGGTCACGGTGGGGTCACGAGGTGTCCCCTGCCCCTCCCTTTTCCAGAATGTTCCGGGTGCCTCCCAGGGCCGGGACCAATCACGGCGCTCGTTGTTGGTGACGTCATCCTGACCCTGCTGATCGCGGGCGGAGCCTATTGGCTGGCGGGGCGGGGCCGCAGAGGTGGGCGGGGCCAAGGGGAGTGGCCAATTGTGGGCAGGGCCAATGGGGAGAGGGCAGTTTGTGGGCGTGGCTTATGAGGGAAGGGATAATTATGGGCGTGGCTTCATAAAAAAAGACATTTTGTGGGCGTGGCTAAAGCTGCAGGGGCTGATTGTGGGTGTGGCTTAATAGAAAGGGGCGGAGTGTGGGCGTGGCTTCAGAGGGAGGGCCTAATTATGGGCGTGGCTTAATAGAATGGGCGAGTTGTGGGCGGGGCTAAACATGAGGGTTCGTTGTGGGCGTGGCTTAAGAGAATGGATCGTTTGTGGGCGTGGCCAAAAGAAGGGACAGCTTTGTGGGCGGGGCCATGGGGGAAGTGACTCGTTTGTGGGCGTGGCTAAATAGAAAGGGCGGTTTGTGGGCGTGGCTAAGGAGGGACAGCTTTGTGGGCGGGGCCAAGGGGGAAGTGACTCGTTTGTGGGCGTGGCTAAATAGAAAGGGGCGGTTTGTGGGCGTGGCTAAGGAGGGAGGGCATTGGGAGGAAAATGGAGTTACTGGGAGGGCACTGGGGCGAATCGGGGGCGTGACCAAACCCATTAATGGGCGGAGCCAAACCCCCCAAAAGGGGCGTGGCCAAACCAATAATCACCCGCCGCAAATCGCTCTGTGGGCGTGGCTCAGCTCAAAGTAGGCGTGTCCTCGCCCTGACCGCGCCCCCTTTCCGCACAGCCCCGCCCAAGCCCCGCCCCCCGGAGCCGGACTCGCACTACCAGGAGCTGCAGGGCGCGCGCGGGGACATCTACAGCGAGCTCAAGCGCTGAGCGCCGCCTCCCCCGCGGCCTCCGCCCTCTATTGCCGCCATTAAAGCGCTTTGTGCCCTTTCCGCAGCCATTTTTGTCCGTTTCTCACTGACTTCGCCCCAATTCCGCCTTTGTTTATTAAAAGTGGGGAAGTGTTGTCGCGCTTGAGTGACGTCACCACGCCGCGCCGGAAGTGCCCCTCAGGCGGGCGGAAGTGGCCGTGGCGGTTCCAGCCATGGCGGCGGCGGCAGCTCCCGGAGCGGCGGGGCCGGGAATGGCGGCGGGAGCCGGGCCCGGTGCCGCGGTGGTGGCGGCGGGGCCCGGAGCGGTGGCGGGAGGCGGCGGGGCCGCGGTGAAGAGCGGCGAGGAGCGGCTGAAGGAGATGGAGGCGGAGATGGCGCTGTGAGGGAAAGGGAGCGGCGAGGGTGTCATGGCTGCCGGGAGGGGGCGGGGCTTAGCGGGTGCCTTGGCAACGGGGGCCGGGCGTAAGGGAGGGGAGTGGTCTGCGTGCTGCCATGGCAACGGGGGCGGGAGTCTGAAGGTTGCTGTGGTAACGGGGGCGTGGTTTAAGCGAGGAGAAGGCGTGGCCTGGCGTTGCCGTGGCGACAGGGGCGGGGGTTGAGGGATGAGGGGCGGGGCCTGGCGTTGCCGTGGTAACGGGGGCGGGGTTTGGGGTTACTGGGGGATGCTAAAGAGAAGCGGTTTGTACTGGTTTGTACTGGTCCGTACTGGTCTGTACTGGTGCGTACTGGTTTATACTGGTCTGTACTGGTCCGTACTGGTTTATACTGGTCTTTACCAGTTCCTACAAGCCTGTACCGTTTTATACCGGTGCACACTGGGCCTTGCAAGTTTTTGTCGGTCTGTACTGGTTTATACTGGTCCTTACTGGTCCATACCAGTCTATAACGCTTTATACTGGTTTATGCAAGTTTGTACTGGTCTATACTGGTTTATACTGGTCCATACTGGTTTATACTGGTTCATGCTCGCGTATGCTGGTCCTTACTGGTTTATACTGGTCCGTATTGGTTTATACTGGTCCTTACTGGTTTATACTGGTCCATACTGGTTTATACTGGTCTTTACTGGTTTATACTGGTCCATACTGGTTTATATGGGTCCTTATTGTTTTATACTGGTCCTTATTGGTTTATACTGGTCCATACTGGTCTGTACTGGTTTATACTGGTTCTTACTGGTCCTTGCTGGTCTTTACTGGTTTCAGGTTCGAGCAGGAGGTGCTGGGCGCTCCAGGCCCCGCCCCCGGGGACCCTTTGGCCCCGCCCCCCGTCCTGCGCCCGATCATCGCCACCAACACCTACCAGCAGGTGTGTCCCCAATGTCACCAAAATGTCACCAAGTGTCCCCAAGTGTCAACAAAATGTCCCCAAAATGTCCCCAAATCCCCAATGACCCCAATGTCCTCAATGTCCCCTCAATGTCCCCAATGTCCCCAATGTCCCCTCAATGCCCCCTCACTGTTCCCAATGCCCCCAAATCCCCAATGTCCCCAATGTCCCCTCAATGTCCCCAATGTCCCCAAATGTCCCCAATGCCCCTCACTGTCCCCAATGTCCCCAAATGTCCCCAGTGTCCCCAAAGGTCCCCAATGCCCCCTCACTGTCCCCTCAATGTCCCCAATGTCCCCAATGTCCCCTCAATGTCCCCTCACTGTCCCCAATGTCCCCAAATGTCCCCAATGTCCCCAAATGTCCCCAATGCCCCCTCACTGTCCCCAATGTCTCCATTGTCCCCAATGTCCCAAATCTCACCAATGTCCCCCCAGTGTCCCCCCAGTGTCCCCCCAGTGTCCCCTCAGTGTCCCCTCTGTGTCCCCAGGTCCAGCAGTCCCTCGAGGCTCGCGCCGCCGCCGCCGCCACCGTCCCCCCCTTGGGGACACCCCCGGTGCCGTTCGTGGGGCCAGGTCAGTGACAGCGGTGTCCCCAGTGTCCCCTTGGTGTCACCCGTGTCCCCTCAGTGTCACCCGTGTCCCCTCAGTGTCCCCTGGCTGTCCCCAATGTCCCCATTGTCCCCTCAATGTCCCCGCTGTCCCCAATGTCCCCACGATCTCCAACGTCCCCTCAGTGTCCCCTGAGTGTCCCCAATGTGTCCCCAGCAGTGTCACTGCTGTCCCCAATGTCCCCTGAGTGTTCCCAATGTCCCCCAATGTGTGCCCAATGTCCCCAATGTCCCCCGGCTGTCCCTGGCTGTCCCCAATGTCTCTCAGTGTCCCCAATGTCCCCAATGTCTCCCCAATGTCCCCAGTGTCCTCCATGTTCCCAATGTCCCCTGAGTGTCCCCAATGTCCCTTGGCTGTTCCCAATATCCCCCAATGTCCCCCAATGTCCCCCAATGTCTCCCCAATGTCCCCTGGTGTCCCCTGCTATTCCCTGGCTGTCCTCAGTGTCCCCAGTGTCCCCAATGTCCCTTGCTGTCCCCAATGGCCCCTGCTGTCTCCAATGGCCCCAATATCCCCCAATGTCCCCACTGTCCCGAATGTCCCCAATGGCCCCTGGCTGTCCCCTGCTGTGCCTTTGCTGTCCCCACTGTCCCCAGTGTCCCCACTGTCCCCACTGTCCCCACTGTCCCCAGTGTCCCCAATGTCCCCACTGTCCCCACTGTCCCCAGTGTCCCCAATGTCCCCACTGTCCCCAATGTCCCCACTGTCCCCAGTGTCCCCAATGTCCCCACTGTCCCCACTGTCCCCAGTGTCCCCACTGTCCCCACTGTCCCCAGTGTCCCCACTGTCCCCAATATCCCCACTGTCCCCAGTGTCCCCACTGTTCCCAATGTCCCCACTGTCCCCACTGTCCCCAGTGTCCCCACTGTCCCCGTTGTCCCCTCCTGTCCCCAGCAGTGTCACCGCAGCGGCCGCCGATCCTGCGCCCGGCGTTCGTGCCACACGTGCTGCAGAGACCGGGTACGGGGACACTGGGGACACTGGGGGGACTTGGGGACATTGGGGACATTGGGGACATTGGGGGACACTGGGGGGACTTGGGGACATTGGGGACATTGGGGACAGTGGGGACATTGGGGACAGTGGGGATGGTTGGGGACATTGGGGGGACATTGGGGACAGTGGTGGGTTTGGGGACATTGGGCATTTGGGGACACTTTGGGGGAGTTTGGGGACATTTTTGGGTACATTTTTTGGGGGGATTTCGGGACATTTTTGGGCGTTTTCGGGACATTTTTGGGTACAGTTTTTGGGGCATTTCGGGACATTTTTGGGTACATTTTTGGGGGGATTTTGGGGCATTTTTGGGTGTTTTCGGGACATTTTTGGGTACATTTTTTGTGGGATTTCGGGACATTTTTGGGCGCTTTGGGGGCGTTTTCGGGTACGTTTTTTTGGGGGGATTTTGGGAACTGTGTGTGATGGTTTTGGGGACGCTGCTGTCACCGTGGTGACCCCCCTTTGTGTCCCCAGCGGGTCCCCGGGGTCCCCTGGCCCTGCGCCCCCCCCCCGGGGCCATGGTGGGGGTGGGGCCTCCCCTGGGGGCCCCCCCCGCGCCCCCCCTGCTGCTCGCCCCTCCCCCACTGCAGAGACCGCCCCCCACCCCCACCCTGGGGGCGCCCATGGGCGGGGGAGGGGCCCTGAGAGCGCCCGGAGCGGTGAGTGAGGGACTGGGAGGGACTGGGAGGGACTGGGATGGACTGGGATATACTGGGAGGGACTGGGATGGACTGGGAGGGACTGGGATGGACTGGGAGGGACTGGGAGGGACTGGGATGGACTGGGAGGGACTGGGAGGGACTGGGAGGGACTGGGAGGGACTGGGATATACTGGGATAGACTGGGAGGGACTGGGAGGGACTGGGAGGGACTGGGAGGGACTGGGATGGACTGGGAGGGACTGGGAGGGACTGGGAGGGACTGGGAGGGACTGGGATGGACTGGGATAGACTGGGAGGGACTGGGAGGGACTGGGAGGGACTGGGATGGACTGGAAGGGACTGGGATGGACTGGGATGGGATTGGGAGGGACTGGGAGGGGATTGGGATATACTGGGATAGACTGGGATGGACTGGGAGGGACTGGGAGGGGATTGGGATATACTGGTATATGCTGGGAGGGACTGGGGTATACTGGGATATACCGGGATAGACTGGGATGGACTGGGATAAAGTGGAAGGGACTGGGAGGGGATTAGGAGGGGATTGAGAGGGACTGGGACGAACTGGGAGCGGGTTTGGGGTTACTGGTTTGTACTGGGAGGGGATTGGTGGGGACTGGGGGGCACTGGTGGGATTTGGGCTGAATTTGGGTTTTTTGCCGTTTCCCCCCCGTCTCACCCCGTTTTCCGCTCTCTCAGGCCGGCGGGGGAGGGGCTCCGGTGCCCCCCCTGCCCCCGGTGGCCGCGGGGGGACCCCGAGTGCCCCCCCCGGGCCCCCCCCCGGGCCCCCCCAAACCGACCCCGCCCGTCATCCAGGCCGCGCCCACCGTGTACCCGGCCCCGCCCCGCCGCGCCCCGGTGAGCGACAGCAACGTCCCCAAATGTCCCCAAATGTCCCCAAATGTCCCCAAAATCCCTGTGATCCCCACCCCCCCAATGTCCCCCTTGTTGCCCCGCCCCCAGCCTTTAAACCCCTCCCCCTTTAACCCCACCCCCACTGGAGGCCCTGCCCCACTTAGCCCCGCCCCCCCCAAAAAGCCCCACCCCTCAAGGCCGTGCCTCCTTTGAGCCCTCCCCACTTAGCCCCGCCCCATTCAACCCTGCCTTGTTTAGCCCCTCCCCTTTGTGACTTTTAAGCTCCTCCCCTTTTTAACCACACCTCATTTTAGCTCCTCCCATGTAATTAATTCTTTGTTAGCTCCTCGCTTTTTAACCACACCCTGTTTAGCCCCTCCCCTTTAATTATTTTAGCCCCTCCCCTTTCTACTCTACCCCCTCTAGCCCCGCCCCTTTAATTGGTCTTCCTTTAGCTCCTCCCCTTTAGTTCCTCCCCCTTTAATTTCTTCTCCTCTGGCTCCTCCCCTTTTAGCCCCTCCCTTTTTAATTAATTCTATTTTTGCTCCTCCCCTTTTAACCACACCCCATTTAGCCCCGCCCCCTTTAATTCCTTCTCTGTTGGCTCCTCCCCTTTAAACCCCTCCCTTTTTAGCCCCTCCCACTTATTTATTTCTTCTTTAGCCCTTCCCCTTTTACCCCCACCGTTTAGCCCCTCCCCTTTAATTCATTTAGCCCCTCCCATTTCAACCCCACCCCCTTTAGCTCCTCCCCTTCGCCTAATTCTCCTTTACCCCGCCCCTTCCATTGATTATATTTTAACCCCACCCCACTTAGCCCCGCCCATTTTAGCCCCGCCTCTTCCCACATGAAGTCCCACCCCCTTTAACCCTTTTGACCCCACCCCCACAGGAGGAGACCCCGCCCCCTCGGGCCCCGCCTCCCGAGGAGCCCCGGATTGGTCCCAGCCTCCCGGCTCCGCCCCCCGCCATGGCCACGCCCCCTCCGGAACCACGCCCTGGCCCCGCTCACATCGCGCCAGTGCCACGCCCCCTGCGCAGGCCACGCCCACAGGACCCGCCCTTCCCTGTGCCTGAGGTGGGCGGGGCTTAAAGGGGCAGGGCCAAGGTGGGGCTAAACATTAGGGGGTGGAGCTTGAGGGGGGTGGGGCTGAAGGGGGGCGGGGTTTAAGGCCTGGAGTGGGTGGGCTGAAAGGAAAGTGGGTGTGGCTTTATGAAGCGATTGACAGGTGCGCAGGAGAGGTGTGGCTATTGAAAAATGGGTGTGGCAAGTTAGGGCGAATGGGTGTGGTCAAATGGAGGTGGGCGTGTCCGTGGATGTGCCCCAGTGATTGACAGCTGTGCATCAGAAAGTGGGTGGGGCTATAGGAAAAGGGGTGGAGCCTCGAGGGTGGGTGGTGCCATTTCCTGGTAGGTGGGCGTGACCATATTGACATGGGCGGGGTTATTGCAGGGTGGGCGTGTCTTAAGTGATTGACATATGTTGATCAGATTGGGGTGGGGCTTGGGAATGGGGGGCGGAGCTTCCAAATTTTGGGACTTCCTTCGGGGTGGGTGTGGCCAGATGATTGACAGGAAACTGTCAGGATAGGGGTGGGGTTATCCTAAAGGGGGTGGAGCCCCATATTTACAGGTTTTCTGTTGGATGGGCGTGGCCAGAAGTGAGTGTGTCCTGGGTGATTGACAGGTGCTTATTCTGATGAGGCAGGGCTACCCAAAAAGGGGCGGAGCCTCCAAATTCAGGGTTTTCTTCAGGGTGGGCGTGTCCAAACAATGGTGGGCGTGTCCTGGATGGGGTGGGCGTGTCCAAGTGATTGACAGCTATCCACAAAGATAGATTGGGGCTATTGAAAAAGGGGCGGAGCTTCCAAATTTAGGAAGTTCTGTCTGGTGGGTGTGGCTAGAGTGGAGTGGGCGTGTCCATGGTGGAGTGGGCCTGTCCACAAAAATGGGGTGGGGCTATCTAAAAAAGGGCGGAGCTTCAACATTTAGGGTTTTCCTTTAGGGTGGGCATGGCCAGAAGGGAGTGGGCGTGTCTACGGTCGAGTGGGCGCGTCCAGGTGATTGACAGCTGTCCGCAAAGACAGTTTAAGTCTACCCAAAAAGGGGCGGAGCTTCCAAATTTAGGTTTTTTTGTTTTTTTTTTTTTTTTTTCCTCCTGGGTGGGCGTGTCCGTGGCGGGGTGGGCGCGTCCCCGGGGTGACTGACAGCTGTGCGGCAGGTGGGGGCGGAGCCTGCGGCCGAGGACAAGCGGAAGGGGCGGGGCGAGCGGCTGAAGCGCTGCATCCGCACGGCGGCCGGGAGCAGCTGGGAGGATCCCAGCCTGCTGGAGTGGGACGCTGGTACGGACTGGGAGGGACTGGGAGGGACTGGGAGGGAACTGGGATATACTGGGATGGGCTAGGTTATACTGGGAGGCACTGGGAGGGCACTGGGAGGAACTGGGAGGGACTGGGTTATACTGGGATTAAACTGGGATTGGACTGGGAGGGACTGGGATATACTGGGATGGGCTAGGTTATACTGGGAGGGACTGGGAGGGGATTGGGAGGAACTGGGAGGGACTGGGATTAAACTGGGATTGGACTGGGAGGGACTGGGTTATACTGGGATGGGGATGGGAGGGGTGAAAAAGTGGATTTAGGGATACTGGTTTATACTGGGATGGACTGGGAGTGGATTGGGGGGTTACCGGTTTATAATTGGAGGGACTGGGAGGGAACTGGGATGGACTGGGTTATACTGGGAAGGACTGGGCGGGGATTGGGATGAACAGGGAGGGGACTGGGATGGATCGGTAGGGACTGGTTTATACTGGGATATACTGGGAGGGACTGGTTTATACTGGGATATATTGGGAGGGACTGGTTTATACTGGGTTATACTGGGAGGGACTGGGAAGGGGTAAAAGGGGATTTATGGACACTGGTTTGTACTGGGAGGGAACTGGGAGGGACTGGGACTGATTGGGAGGGGCTCCGGGGGTTACTGGGATGAACTGGGAGTGGGACTGGGGGAACTGGGAGGGACTGGGAGGGGACTGGGATGTACTGGGGAGTTACTGGTTCATACTGGGATGTACTGGGAGGGGCTGGTTTGTACTGGGAGGGCACTGGGGGTCACCAGGTGACCTTTGGGGTGTCCCCGTGACCCTGGGTGACCCCGTAACGATCCCATAATTCCATCAATGACCCCGTAACCCCAGCATGACCCAAAGTCGCCGTTTTTCGCCCCAAACTCAGACAGTTTCCAGCTCTCTTTGTGAGGATTTGGGTAACGAAGTCAATGATGAGATCCTGGAACTTGTCATGACCCCAAAGTACCCCCATGACCCCAGAACTTCACGATGACCCCAAAACTTCATGGTAATCCCATAATGTTATGACGACCCCAAAACGACCCAAAATTGCCATTTTTGGCCCCAAACTCAGACAATTTTCAGAACTTTTTGTGGGGATTTGGGGACTGAGGTCAGTGATGAGATGCTGGATTGGGTCACGACTCCGGAAGTTCAGGGTGATCTCAGAACTTCACGACAATCCTGTAACTTTCCGGCGACCAGAAAATGACCCAAAATCGCCGTTTTTGGCCCCGATTTCCAGACGATTTCCGCATCTTCTGCGGGGACCTGGGTAACGAGGTGAACGACGAGACGCTGGGCCGCGCCTTCGGGCGCTTCCCGTCCTTCCTGAAGGCCAAAGTGATCCGGGACAAGCGCTCGGGCAAGACCAAGGGCTACGGCTTCGTGTCCTTCAAGGACCCCAACGACTACGTCCGGGCCATGCGCGAGATGAACGGTGACATTTGGGGACATTTGGGGACATTGGGGACGTTGGGGACGTTGGGGACATCTGGGGTGTTGGGGACATTGGGGACATTGGAGGGGTTGGGGACGTTGGGGACATCAATGGGGACATTGGGGCCATCTGGGGCATTGGGGACATTGGGGACACTGAGGGGATTGGGGACATGGGGGACATTGGGGACGTTGGGGACACTGAGGGGACATTGGGGACATTGGGGACACTGAGGGGACATTGGGGACACTGAGGGGACATTGGGGACGTTGGGGACATCTGGGGTGTTGGGGACATTGGAGACATTGGGGACATTGGGGACACTGAGGGGACATTGGGGACATTGTGGGGATTGGCAACATGGGGAGCATTGGGGACCCCCAACCTCCCAGTCCCTCCCAGTTTATTCCAGTATATCCCAGCGTCCTCCAAGCCTTCCCTAATCCCCTCCCAGTCCCTCCCAGTATAAACCAGTATAACACAATCCCTTTCCAGTCCCCTCCCAGTCCCCTCCCAGTTTATCCCAGTCCCTCCCAGTATAACCGAGTCCATTCCCAGTCCCTCCCAGTCCCGTCCTATTCCCTCCCAGTCGGGTTTATCTCATTCCCAGTCCCTCCCAGTCCCTCCCAGTTGGGTTTATCTCATTCCCAGTCCCTCCCAGTTGGGTTTATCTCATTCCCAGTTTGTCCCAGTCCCTCCCAGTCGGGTTTATCTCATTCCCAGTCCCTCTCAGTCGGGTTTATCTCATTCCCAGTCCCTCCCAGTTTGTCCCAGTAACCCCAGTTTGTTGCCCCCCAGGGAAGTACGTGGGCAGCCGGCCCATCAAGCTGCGCAAGAGCCAATGGAAGGATCGGAACCTGGAGGTGGTGAGGCGCAAACAGCGCGAGAAGAAGAAACTGGGGCTGAGATAGCCCAGACTGGGACAGACTGGGACAAACTGGGAGCACTGGGAGGGACTGGGAGGGACTGGGAATGAGATAACCCAGACTGGGAGGGACTGGGACAAACTGGGATGGAGCAGAGCGGCAATAAAGGTGATGTTAGAACTTCACGGAGGTGTTGGTGTGTTACTGGGATGGACTGGGAGGGACTGGGATGGACTGGGAGGGAACCGGGAATGAGATAAACCCAACTGGGACAGACTGGGAGGGACTGGGATGGCAATAAAATGATGTAAGAACTGCATGTAGGCGTTGGTGTGTTACTGGGATGGACCGGGAGGGACTGGGATTGAGAAAAACCCAACTGGGACAGACTGGGAGGGACTGGGATCGAGATAAACCCAACTGGGACAGACTGGGAAGAACTGGGATTGAGAAAAACCCAACTGGGACAGACTGGGAGGAACTGGAAATGAGATAAACCCAACTGGGACAGACTGGGAATGAGATAACCCAGACTGGGAGGGACTGGGATCGAGATAAACCCAACTGGGATAAACTGGGATAAACTGGGACGGCAATGAAGTTGATGTTAGAACTGTACCGGAGTGTTGGAGTGTGACTGGGAGGAACTGGGATGGACTGGGAGGAAACGGGAACAAACTGGAAGAGACTGGTTTGTACTGGGAGCAACTGGGCTGGGCTGGTTTGAACTGGGAAGGAACTGGCTTGGACCGGATCGCACAGGGAAAGAACCGGGCTGCACTGGTTTGAACTGGGAATGGGCATGGTTTATTTGTAGGCATGGTTTATTTCTGGGCGTGGCTCCACCGAGGCCCCGCCCCCTCAGACCAGCTCCCCCTGGGGGGTCACGAGCGGCTCTGGGGGCACCTGGGGGGGGGGGGAAGGGGAATGAAGGGGGAGGGGCCAGAGCTGCTCGTGGCCCCTCCCCCACCCTGGATGATCCCATGGCCCCTCCCCCAGCCCTCAATGCCCTCCCCCCTCACCTCCTCGTAGCCCCCCCACGGCTCCACCTCCTCGTACAGGTGCGGCTCCGCCCCTAAAGGGAGGTGGGGGAGGGGCAGCAGGTGAGGGGTGGGGGATGGGCACAGGCCCCTCCCCCCTTCCTACACCCCTCCCCCCCCACTCACCTTTGGGGAGGTCCCAGGGGGCGGAGCCAAGGCTGGGGGGGCCCCAAGAGCCTTCGGGGCTGGGCTGGGGGTGGGGGAGGGGCGGGGTCATAAATGGCCCCTCCCCTACCTTAGAAACCGCCCCTCCCATTTTCAAAATTTGCATGCTCAGTGGTTAAAAACGCCCATCCCTCACCCTTAAAAGTGCCCCTCCCCCACCCCAAACAGCCCCAGAAATCGCCCCTCCCCCCACTTGTAAAATTGCCCCTCCCCCACCCCCAAAACCGCCCCTCCCTCACTTCTGAATTTACCCCTCCCCCACACCAAAATTGCCCCTCCCCCATTACCAAGATTGCCCCTCCCCCACCCCAAAATTGCCCCTCCCCCATGACCAGGATTGCCCCTCCCCCACCTCAAAATTTGCCCCTCCCCACCTCAAAATTTGCCCCTCCCCCACCCCGAAACCGAACCCTAAACCACCCCTCCCCCACTTTTAAAGTCACCCCTCCCCCACCATTACAAAAGCCCCTCCCCCACTTCTAAAATTAACCCCTCCCCCACCCCAAGCCCCTCCCCCCTCACCGTCTCCTCCCCCGCCTCGGTCCGCGCTCGCCGCCGCCGGCCCCGCCCCCACCGGAAGTAGCAGCAGCCGAGCCCCGCCCCCACGGCGGCCAGCAGGGTCCCGGCCATGGCGCCGAGCGCCCCCTGCAGGACGGGCACGGCCGCGTCTTCCCCGCCGCCAGGGGGCGCCTCGGGGCCCGCCCGCACCGGGGGCGGGGCCTCGGGGACGGCTGGGAACAAACAGAAAGTGAAAAAAAAGGCACTTCCGGTAAGATTCCTGTCACTTCCGGTTCACTTCCGGGTTGCACCCCAGCCACGCCCACTCGTTTTCAGCCGGGTTTACGCCTCACTTCCGGGGTTTCTGGGACTTCCGGGTTTATCCCTGACTTCCGGTTCCTGTTTCCATTTTTGCCTCAATTTTTTACACCCCCCCAAAGAAGCTACTTCCGGTTTTCCCACTCACTTCCGGGTTTTTCGCCTCCATTTCCGGTTCCGCCCCGGCAACATCCGGTTAACAAAACACCCATCCCCGGCATGGCCGCTCTTCCGGGTAAGAACCGGAAGTCCCCCATCTCCACTTCCGGTGGCCATTTTAGCTTTGTATCTTTCTCTGACGTCACCCATAGGCCCCGCCTCCTCACCCCTGCCCCCGATTTTGGGTTTTTTGGCGCCATTTTCCTACCGGAAGTGACGGCTCTCAGCCGCACGGGGGCGCTCTCCCCGCGGGCGTTGCGGGCGCGCACGGTGACGTCATAGGGCGTGTCCGGCTGGAGCCCGCCCAGCGTGAGGGAGAAACCGGAAGTGACGAGGTGGGCGGGTGGGGGAGGGGCGTCCGGCCCGTCTGCGCTGTGGGGGAGGGAAGGTGAAAATTAAGGAGGGGGCGTGGCCGGAAGTGAAAGTGCGGAGGGGACGGAAAAACCCGTAACGAGGGGAAAAGGGGGCGGGGCCATGAGGGGAACCATTAAAAGTACAGAAGTTTCGGTTGGCGGACCGGAAGTGATGCAAGATTACCGGAAGTTGGGGTCGGGAGACCGGAAGTAACACAGAGAGCAAAAAAGGGAGGCCGGAAGTTGGAATAGGCAGACCGGAAGTGAGATGACAAAACCGGAAGTTGAGTTTTAGAGACCGGAAGTAGCACAGAGAAGGAAGGAACAGCCCGGAAGTCAGTAGGGCCAGACCGGAAGTGGCACAAAACAACCGGAAGTTGGGCTGGAAAGACAGGAAGTGGGCCGAGGATCGCCCCAAATGACCGGAAGTCGGTGCGGGCTGAACGGAAGTGAGGTTATATAAACCGGAAGTGGCTCGGGGGGGGTCGGGGCGCCCCCTACCGGAGCAGGAAGTGCTGGGCCAGGCCCCCGTCCCAGCCCGGGTCCCAGGCCAGGCTCAGGGAGGTCCCCGAGAGCCCCGAGAGCCGCAGGGAACGGGGCGGGTCCGGACGGTCTGGGGGGGGACGGAACTGGGTGAGGCCAGTTTGATCCCAGTATGGGCCCAGTATAAACCAGTAACCCCAAATCCTCATTTTACCCCTTCCCAGTCCCTCCCAGTGTAATCCCAGCGCTCCCAGTATGATCCCAGTGTGATCCCAGTTTGATCCCAGTGTGATCCCAGTTTGATCCCAGTGCTCCCAGTGTGATCCCAGTGCTCCCAGTATGATCCCAGTTTGATCCCAGTGCTCCCAGTATGATCCCAGTGTGATCCCAGTTTGATCCCAGTGCTCCCAGTGTGATCCCAGTGCTCCCAGTATGATCCCAGTGTGATCCCAGTGCCCACAATGCCCTTCCCAGCCCCTCCCAGTTTATCCCAGTCCGTTCCAGTCCCTCCCACTGCCCTCCCAACCCCTTCCCAGTACATCCCAGTCCCTCCCAGTTTATCCCGGCCCACGCCCACCCGCCATCTGCAGCCTCAGCCTCCTCCTGGCCGTCCCCCTCTCGTTGGTGCCCACGCAGTCGAAGACGCCCACGGTGCCGTTGGTGCCCTCCCAGTGCTCCCAGTGCTCCCAGTGCTCCCAGTCCGGCGGCGCCGGGGGCACGTTCTGGTAGCGGTAATGGGCCCGGGGCCGCGGGGGGAACCGGTGGGACGGGCGGGACGGGTGGGACAGGAGGAAGAGGCGGCGCAGGCGCGCCCGGGCCCCGGTGACGTTGGTGACGCTGAGCTCGGAGCTGGTCCAGGGCCCCTCGCGCCACTGGAGCTGCCGGAACGGCGAGCTGGGACCAGTATGGGGGGGACTGGGGTCACTGGGAGGGACTGGGATAAACTGGGAGGGACTGGGAGGGACTGGGATAAACTGGGAGGGACTGGGAGGGGAATTGGGAGCTACCCAAAGCTACTCCGGGACTGGGTGATTATGGGGGAATATTCCCAGTCGCTCCCAGTTTGTCCCAGTTCATCCCAGTATCCCCCGGTCACTCCCAGTCCCTCCCAGTTTGTCCCAGTCCCTCCCATTTGCCTCCCAGTAACCCTTAACCCGAAACCAGTAATGAGAAACGCTGAACCCGTATAAACCAGTAACGCCAAATCCCTTCCCAGTCCCTCCCAGTATAACCCAGTACATCCCAGTCGCTCACCCGGGCTCCCCAGCTCTCAGGCTCCGCCCATTGCTCTCCCAGTTTAGCTCCACCCCCGGCACTCCCCGGGCGCGGCACCGCAGCGTCGCTGACTCCGCCCCCTCGGGCACCAGCACCACCCCCGGCCCCGCCCCCTCCTCTGGCTCCGCCTCCATCTCAGGACCGTCTATAAAAGGAAAAGGGGGCGGGGTCAACAGGAGAGCGCCTCCTATTGGCTAATTCACCATTAGGGTGATCCCTATTGGCTGCCCTCATTATGGCCACGCCCACAATTGGCTCCTCCTCTTTGTCCCACCCTGTTAAGCCCCACCCCTTTCTCTCTTTAACTCCACCCCTTTTAGCTCCTCCCCCATTCATTTAACCCCTTCTTGGCTCCTTTAAACCCCTCCCCTTCCCCATTTAACGCCTCCCCCATTAACCCCACCCACTTTAGCTCCTCCCACACCCCTTTAGCCCCTCCCACAGCCCGGTTTAGCCCCGCCCCCTTTCACATCCGAGTCCAAATTTAACCCCTCCCACTCCACATTTAACCCCTCCCACTCCACATTTAACCCCTCCCATATTAACCCCACCCTCTTTAGCTCCTCCCCCACACCATTTAGCCCCGCCCCAGCCCAATTTAGCCCCGCCCTCCTCAAATCCGACGAGCACCCCCGAATCCACATTGAACCCCTCCCACTCCCCATTTAACCCCTCCCACTCCACAATTAGCCCCTCCCCCATTAACCCCACCCCTTTTAGCCCCTCCCCCACCCCCTTTAGCCCCGCCCCCAGCCCGTTCAGCCCCGCCCCCGCGTCTCACATCTGACGAGCAGCCGGACGATGGCGCGGGCCGGGGGCGGCACCCCCGAGTCCACCCGGCACTCGTAGGGACCCCCCAGGTCCCGCCGCGCCCCCGAGACCCTCAGGGCCCCCCCGGGACCCCCCGGCAGCGGCTCCAGCCCCGGGGGCAGGTCCAGGGCGGACCCCGAGTCACCCTGGGAGGGGAAAAGGGAAACGGAAACGGGAGTGGGATTGAATAGAAATGGCCCAAAACCAGCCCCGAAAAGACCTAAAAAACAGCCAAAAATAGCCCAAAAATAGGCAAAAAAAGCAGCCCTGAAATAGCCCCAAAATAGCCCAAAACGGGCACCAAACTAACCCAAAAATAGCCCCAAAATGGCCCCAAAATTAGGCTCAAAACAGCTCTGAAAAGTCCACTCAAAAATCCCCTTTGAAGCCCCCCAAACCCCCCCAAATCCCCCCCTCTCACCAGCCGTGCCCATCGGACGCTGCCCGGGGTGAGGGGGCTGCCCAGGACCCCCCAAATCCCCCCAGGACCCCCCAAAACCTCCCAGGACCCCCCAAATCTCCCCCAAATCCCCTCAAGACCCCCCAAATTCCCCCCAAAACCCCCTCAGGACCCCCCAAATCCCCCCTGGCATCCCCCAAATCCTCCCCAAATCCCCTCAGGAACCCCTGAAATCCCCTCAGGACCCCCCAAATCCTCCCCAAATCCCCCTCAGGACCCCCCAAATCCCCCCAAAATCCCCTCAGGACTCCCCAAATCCTCCCCAGGACCCCCCAAATCCACTCAGGACCCCCCAAATCCTCCCCAGGACCCCCCAAATCCACTCAGGACCCCCCAAATCCCCCCCAAATCCCCCTCAGGACCCCCCAAATCCTCCCCAGGACCCCCTAAACCCCCTCAGGACCCCCCAAATCCCCCCCAGAATCCCCTCAGGACCCCCCAAATCCTCCCCAGGACCCCCCGAATCCCCTCAGGACCCCCCGAGTCCCGCTCAGAGACCCCTCCTCACCAGCCGTGCCCACGTGACGCTGCCCGGGGGGAGGGGGCTGCCCCGGGCCTCGCACAGCAGCTGCCCCTCCCCCCCCTCGTCCACCACCACCGGGTCGGGGGCGCGGACGATGCTGGGGGGCACTGGGGGGGGCAGGGGGCGAAATGGGGGCGTCAGGGGGGAATTTGGGGGTCCTGGGGGGATCTGGGGGGGATTTGGGGGGTCCTGGGGGGGATTTGGGGGGTCCTGGGGGAGGATTTGGGGGTCCTGGGGGGATCTGGGGGGGATTTGGGGGGTTCTGGGGAGATTTGGGGGGTCCTGGGGGTCCTGGGGGGGGATTTGGGGGGGCCTGGGTGGATTTGGGGGGGATTTGGGGGGTTCATGGGGGATTTGGGGGGTCCTGGGTGGATGTGGGGGGTCCTGGGTGGATTTGGGGGGGATTTGGGGGGTCCTGGGTGGATTTGGGGGGGATTTGGGGGGTCCTGGGTGGATTTGGGGGGGATTTGGGGGGTCCTGGGGGAGGTTTGGGGGGTCCTGGGGGGATTTGGGGGAGGTTTAGGGGGCTCCCCGGTGAACTCGGGGGTGATTTTGGGGTGTTTTAGGGGTGATTTTGGGATTGTTTTTGGGGTGAATTTGGAGTTGACTTTGGGGTGGTTTTGGGTTCGTTCCAGGTGAGTTTCGGGGGAATTTTGGGTTCGTTCCGGGTGAATTTTGGGTTCATTTCTGGGTAATTTTTTAGGCCCGCCCGTGCGAATTTTCCGTCCGTGCCGGGGTAGTTTTGGGTTAATTCCGGGTGAATTTGGAAGGCAATTTCGAGGTGAATTTTGGGGTGAATTCGGGGTCGTTTCCGGGGCGCCCCGTACCCTGCACCAGCAGCGTGACGTCAGCGCCGGCCCCGCCCTCGGCGTTGACGCACCACACCCGGTAGGCGGCGCTGTCCCCGCGCGTGGCGTTGGCGATGACGAGAGCGCCCCCCGGCGACAGCCGGAAGCGCGGGGAGCCCTCTGGGGGCGGGGCCAACAGAGGGGGCGGGGTTAGGGAGAGGCCACGCCCACTGTGAGGCACTGAGGCGTTCCCAGTGATCGCTCAGGGGGTGGGGTTAACAAAGGGGGCGGGGTCAGGGCGAGGCCACGCCCACTGCGAGACACTGAGGCGCTCCCAGTGATCGCTCGGGGGCGGGGTTAACAAAGGGGGCGGGGTTAGGGAGAGGCCACACCCGCCCAGGAGACATTGGGGCGTTTCCAGTCCCTCCCAATCCCCTCCCAGTATAAACCAGTCCATCCCAGTATATCCCAGTACATCCCAGTACTGGGGTTGACGCCCCGCCCAGTATAAACCAGCATAAACCAGTATAAACCAGTATAAACCAGTGTACCGGGGTTGATGCCCCGCCCCGCCGTGCTCCAGGCGCAGCCCTCGGGGGGGGGATGGGCTCGCACCGACAGCCCCAGAACGGCCTCGGAACCTTCCGGAACCACCACGGGGGAGGGGCCCGCGCTCACCACGGGGGCGTCTGAACCAGCACAAACCAGTACAAACCAGTACAAACCAGTACAAACCAGTTTGGCGTTGCTTCAATCCCAGTTCCGTCCCGGTAACACCCAGGGCTTTCTAAAGGCATTCCCAGTATAAACCAGTATAAACCAGTAACCCCAAACCCCCTTATTAACTCCTCCCAGTATATCCCAGTATAAACCAGTAACCCTTTATAACCCTCCCAGTGCCTCCCAGTATAAACCAGTAACCCTTTATAACTCTCCCAGTTTATCCCAGTATAAACCAGTAACCCTTTATCCCCCTCCCAGTATATCCCAATATAAACCAGTAACCCTTTATAACCCTCCCAGTCCCTCCCAGTATAAACCAGTAACCCTTTATAACCATCCCAGTATATCCCAGTATAAACCAGTAACCCTTTATCCCCCTCCCAGTCCCTCCCAGTTCATCCCCGTCCCCCCCAATGCCCTCCCAGTCCCCCCCCAGTCCCTCCCAGTATATCCCAGTATAAACCAGTTCCCTCCCGGTCCCCTCCCGGTCCCCGCCGGGGCTCTCACGGCGCATGCGCAGGACGTGGGCGGAGCTGACGGCCACGCCCAGCCGCGCGCTCCAGGCCCGGCACGTGATTGGCTGATCGTGGAGCTCGAGCGCCCCCTGCAGGAGCAGCCGTGACCCCGCCGTGACCCCGCCGTGGGGGGCGGGGCTGGGGGGGAGGGGCAGCCCCGGCTCCCTGCGGGGAACTGGGAGTTACTGGTTTGTACTGGTTTGTACTGGGAGGGGTTAAATGGGGGAACTGGGGGTTACTGGGATGTACTGGTTTATACTGGGAGGGGTTAAATGGGGGAACTGGGGGTTACTGGGATGTACTGGTTTATACTGGGAGGGGTTAAATGGGGGAACTGGGGTTACCGGTTTATACTGGGAGGGACTGGGAGGGGTTAAACAGGGGAACTGGGGTTACTGGGATGTACTGGTTTATACTGGGAGGGGTTAAATGGGGGAACTGGGAGTCACTGGGAGGTCACTACTCTATACTGGTTTGTACTGGTTTGTACTGGTGCTCACGGGGCGTGGCCGGGCCGGATCCAGGTGAGCTCCGGGGCCGGGTGGGCGGGGCCAGCGCGGCACGTGACCGTGAGGGCGTGGCCTGGGCGGGGCTCCCGCGGGGACACCGAGATGGAAACGGACTGGGCTGGAACTGGGACAAACTGGGTTATACTGGGAGGGAACTGGGAGGGGATCCAAACCAGTTCCTTCCAGTAACTCCCAGTCCGTCCCAGTTCCTGCCCAGCCTCTCCCAACCCCCCCCGTCCCCTCCCAGTACAAACCAGTCTCTCCCAGTATGACCCAGTTCACTCTCAGTCTCTCTAAGTTCCCTCCCAGTCCACCCAACTCCCTCCCAGTATAACCCAGTATAAACCGGTTCGCGCGTAGTCCCCTCCCAGTCCCTCCCAGTTTATCCCAATTCCTTCCCAGTCTCTCCCATTCCCCTCCCAGTCCATCCCAGTATAACCCAGTCTCTCCCAGTTCCCTCCCAGTTCCCTCCCAGTCCATCCCAGTATAACCCAGTCCCTCCCAGTTCCCTCCGAGTCCATCCCAGTCCCTCCCAGTCCCCCCCAATGCCCTCCCAGTCCCTCCCAGTTTATCCCAGTCCCTCCCAGTATAACCCAATCCCCTCCAATCCCCTCCCAGTATAACCCAGTCCCTCCCAGTCACTCCCAGTATAACCCAATCCCCTCCCAGTGTCCTCCCAGTTTATCCCAGTCCCTCCCAATCCCCTCCCAGTTTATCCCAGTCCCTCCCAGTATGACCCAGTTCGTCCAATCCCCTCCCCAGTCCCTCCCAGTATAACCCAGTCCCTCCCAGTATAACCCAGTCCCCTCCCAGTTTATCCCAGTCGCTCCCAATCCCCTCCCAGTTTATCCCAGTCCATCCCCGTTTATCCCAGTCCCTCCCAGTCCCTCCCGGCATCCCCGGTCGCTCACAGATGACGCGCATGCGCACGGGGGCGCTGCGGGTGGGTGCCGCCCCCTGGCGGACGGGCGCGGCCTCGCACCGGAAGTTGGCGCCGTTGTCGCTCGGCGCGAGGGTCACGTGCAGCGCGCGGGAGGTCACGTGGCCCGAGCGGCTTTGGGGCGGGGCCTCCGGGAGGGCGCGGCCGTCCTGAGGGAGGGGGCGGGGCTCAGACTGGGAGGGACTGGGATAAACTGGGAGGGACTGGGAGGGGATTGGGAGGGGATTGGATTATACTGGGAGGGACTGGGATATACTGGGAGGGAACTGGGAGGGACTGGGAGTGCTCTGTGATGGACCGGTTTATACTGGTTTATACTGGGAGGGGATTGGGAGGGACTGGGAGGGGATTTTTTTATACTGGTTTATACTGGGAGGCGATTGGGAGGGACTGGGAAGGGATTGGAGGAAACTGGGAGGGAAGTGGGATGGACTGGGTTATACTGGGAGGGACTGGGAGGGGATTGTGTTATACTGGTTTATACTGGGAGGGGATTGGATTATACTGGGAGGGGATTGGGAAGGACTGGGAGGTACTGGTTTGGACTGGGAGTGACTGGGAGGGACTGGGATAAACTGGGATGGACTGGGAGGGGATTGGGAGGGACTGGGAGGAACTGGGTTATACTGGGATGGACTGGGAGGGGATTTGGGGAATTTTTTGGGGGGGAATTTTTGAGAATATTTTTGATTTTTAGGGGTTTTTTTCGGGGAGATTTTTAGAATTTTGCTTTGGAATTTTTTGGGGATATTTTGTGAATATTTTTGGGACATTTTGGGAAAATTTTGGGAATTGTTTGGGAAGATTTTGAGGAAAATTTTGGGGACTTTTTAATGTATTTTTGGGGTGTTTTGTGCACATTTTCCGAGGTACTTTTGGGGATTTTTGGTGAATTTCTTTGGGACATTTTGGGAACACTTTGGGGATACTTTGAGGAATCTTTTGGGGACATTTTTGGGGTGTTTTTGGGGTATTTTTGGGGGTATTTTGGGGCAGTTCTCACCTTGGTCCAGGTGAGTTTGGGGGCCGGGTGCCCCCCCCGCGCGTGGCACAGCAGCTGCAGCCCCTCCCCCGCCCGGAAGGTGGCGTTGGGGGGCGGGGCCTCGACCCAGAGATCCTGGGGCGGGTCTGAGGGCGGGGCCAGACAGGGACACGCCCCCTTTAGTGTGACACGCTCCCTTCTTAAAGGGACATGCCCCTTCTTAAAGGGATATACCCCTTTTAAAAGAGATACTTCCCCAGTCCCTCCCAGTTCATCCCAGTTTGTCCCAGTCCCTCCCAGTATAACCCAGTTCCATCCCAGTCCCTCCCAGTATATCCCAGTATGCCCAGTATCACTCACGGCTCACGCTGACCGTCACGCTCACACTCTTGGTCCCCACCCCGGGGGCCATTCCCAGTATAACCAGTATAACCCATCCCCAGTATAACCCATTCCCAGTATAACCAGTATAACCCATCCCCAGCATAACCCATCCCCAGTATAACCAGTATAACCCATCCCCAGTATAACCCATTCCCAGTATAACCAGTATAACCCATCCCCAGTATAACCAGTATATCCCAGTATAACCAGTACTCCCAGTATCACTCACTGCTCACGCTGACCGTCACGCTCACACTCTTGGTCCCCACCCCGGGGGCCATTCCCAGTATAACCAGTATAACCCATCCCCAATATATCCAGTATAACCCATCCCCAGTATAACCCATCCCCAGTATAACCGCTATAACCCATTCCCAGTATATCCCAGTACTCCCAGTATCACTCACGGCTCACGCTGACCGTCACGCTCACACTCTTGGTCCCCACCCCGGGGGTCTCGGCCTCGCACACCAGGGCGGCCCCGTGGTCCTGGCCCCGCCCCCGCAGCGTCACGTTGGAATAGGCCCCGCCCCCCTGGGCGAGAGGTCACTCGGGGTCACTCAGGGGTCACTCAGGCGTCACTCCCAGTTTGTCCCAGTCCCTCCCAGTCCCTCCCAGTATATCCCAACCCCCTCCCAGTCCCTCCCAGTATAAACCAGTATATCCCAACCCCCTCCCAATCCCTCCCAGTATAAACCAGTCCCCCCCAGTCCCTCCCAGTATAAACCAGTATACCCCAGTCCCTCACCGGCGTGCGTCCCTCGCTGTGGGCGCTCAGCCGCGCCCCGCCCAGCCACCAGCGCAGCCGCACTGGGGGGTTACTGGGAGCACTGGTGCAGCTCAGCTCCGCCTCCCCCCCCTCGGGCACCGCCCCCGAGCCCAGCACCGCCAGCTCCGAGGGGCCGTCTGCCAGTACGGACCAGTACAAACCAGTAAGGACCAGTACGGACCAGTACAAACTACTGTAAATCAGCATGGACCAGTACGGAGCAGTATACGTGGCTGCAAACCAGTACGGACCAGTATAAACCGTTATACACCAGTATGGACCAGAACGGGTTATGGTGGCCTGACCAGTACAAACCAGTATGGACCAGTACGGGCCAGTATAAATTATTGCAAGCCGGTAAAGACTGGTATAAACCATTATAAACCAGTACGGACCAGTAAGGACCGGTAGAGATTGGTTTAAACCAGTAAGGACCAGTATGGACCAGTATAAACCATTATGGACCAGTACAGACCAGTATGGGCTGGTGTGGGTTAGTATGGGTCAGTATGGCCCAACCAGTGTGGACCAGTAAAAACCAGTATAGACCAGTAAGGACTGGTGTGGGTTATTATGGGTCAATATGGTCTGACCAGTAAAAACCAGTATGGACCAGTATAAACCAAACAAGTCCCTCCCAGTTCCCTCCCAGTCCCTCCCAGTTTATCCCAGTCCCTCCCAGTTTATCCCAGTCTATCCCAGTTCCCTCCCAGTTTATCCCAGTCCCTCCCAGTCCCTCCCAGTTCCTCACACGCCACTCGCAGCGTGACGCTGGTGCTGGCCCCGCCCCCGGGCAGTGACGTCACCGCGCGGCACCGCAAGATGGCGCCATCGTCCTCGGGGGCGGGGCGGAGCACGAGCCGCGACGTGGCCACGCCCCCCTCGTCCTCTGACCACGCCCCCGCCAGGGGCAGCCCGTCCTGAGGGGGCGGGGCCAGAGAAAGGGGGCGGGGTTAAAGAGAGGCCACACCCACAAAAGGCTCCCAGTATCTCCCAGTTTGATCCCAGTGCCCTCCCAGTAACTCCCAGTTTGATTCCAGTATGACCCCAGTGATTCCCAGCCCCTCCCAGTTTGATTCCTGTTCCCCCCAGTAACTCCCAGTTTGATCCCAGTAACTCCCAGTTCCCTCCCAGTATGAACCAGTCCCCTCCCAGTCCATCCCAGTCCCTCCCAGTCCATCCCAGTTTGTCCCAGTAACCTCCCAGTCCCTCCCAGTATGATCTCAGTGATTCCCAGTAACTCCCAGTGCCCCCCCAGTATGATCCCAGTAAATCCCAGCACGATCCCAGCGCCTCCCAGTTTGATTCCAGTCCCTCCCAGTTCCCTCCCAGTAAGTCCCAGTTCATCCCAGTCTTTCCCAGTGTGATCCCAGTAAGGTCCCAGTACGATCCAGTGGCCTCCCAGTTTAACTCCAGTAACTTCCAGTAATTCCCTGTCCCATCCCAGTCCCTCCCAGTACATCCCAGTTTCCTCCCAGTCCAACCCAGTTTATCCCAGTCCCCTCCAGTTCCCTCCCTGTCTATCCCAGTATCCCCCAGTATATCCCAGTCCTCTCCCAGTCTCTCCCAGTATATCCCAGTTTGGTCCCAGTCCCCCCCCAGTATATCCCAGTCCCCTCCCAGTGTATCCCAGTCCCTCCCAGTCCCCTCCCAGTCGCTCCCAGTTGCTCCCAGTCACTCCCAGTATATCCCAGTCCCCTCCCAGTCGCTCCCAGTCACTCCCAGTCGCTCCCAGTCGCTCCCAGTCCATCCCAGTCCATCCCAGTCCATCCCAGTACCTTGTCCCAGTGCAGGCTGGGCGGGGGCCGCCCCCCCCGGCTCTCACAGCGCATGCGCAGCTCCTCCCCCGCCCGCACCAGCGGCGGGAGCCCCGCGATACTGGGAGCACTGGGAGGGACTGGGAGGGGTAACTGGGTTATACTGGGAGCACTGGGAGGGGGAACTGGGTTATACTGGGAGCACTGGGAGGGGGAACTGGGTTATACTGGGAGCACTGGGAGGGGGAACTGGGTTATACTGGGAGCACTGGGAGGGACTGGGAGGGGTAACTGGGTTATACTGGGAGCACTGGGAGGGACTGGGAGGGGGAACTGGGTTATACTGGGAGCACTGGGAGGGACTGGGAGGGGGAACTGGGTTATACTGGGAGCACTGGGAGGGAATTGTGAGCACTGGGAGGGAACTGGGACAAACTGGGATCAAACTGGGAGGGGATTGGGGGTTACTGGTTTATGCTGGGGGTTACTGGTGTATACTGGGGGTCACTGGTTTATACTGGGAGGGACTGGGGGTTCCTGGTTTATACTGGGGGTTACTGGTTTATACTGGGAGGGACTGGGGGTTACTGGGTTATACTGGGGGTTACTGGTTTATACTGGGAGGGACTGGGGGTTACTGGGTTATACTGGGAGCACTGGGAGGAGCCGGGGCAGCTCTGGGGGGGATTTGGGAATTTTGGGGTTTTTGGGTGAATTTGGGGGGATTTTGGTGGGATATTACGGGATGTCCGTGCTCACCAGCCATGTCCAGCCTCAGTTCGGGTTAATGAGGGTTAATTAGGGTTAATTAGGGTTAATTGGGGTGTCCATCCCTCACCAGCCATGTGCAGCCTCAGTTCGGGTTAATGAGGGTTAATCAGGGTTAATTAGGGTAATTATGGGGTGTCCATCGCTCACCAGCCATGTCCAGCCTCAGTTTGGGTTAATCAGGGTTAATCAGGGTTAATTAGGGGGTAATTATGGGATGTCCATCGCTCACCAGCCATGTGCAGCCTCAGTTTGGGTTAATCAGGGTTAATCAGGGTTAATCAGGGTTAATTAGGGTTAATTGGGGTGTCCATCGCTCACCAGCCATGTCCAGCCTCAGTTCGGGTTAATCAGGGTCAATTAGGGTTAATCAGGGTTAATTAGTGTTAATTGGGATGTCGCTCACCAGCCATGTGCAGCCTCAGTTTGGGTTAATCAGGGTTAATCAGGGTCAATCAGGGTTAATTAGGGTTAATTGGGGTGTCCATCGCTCACCAGCCATGTCCAGCCTCAGTTTGGGTTAATCAGGGTTAATCAGGGTCAATCAGGGTTAATTAGGGTTAATTGGGGTGTCCATCGCTCACCAGCCATGTGCAGCCTCAGTGTCGCGGTGCCCGGCGCCGGCCCGGCCGCGTTGGAGGCCGAGCAGAGCAGGAGCCGCCCCTGGAGAGCCGGGACGGGAACGAGCCTGGGGGGAGACGGGGAGGCGGCGCTGCGGCGCCTTGGGCCGGTTCGGACCGGTTTGGACCGGTTTGGACCGGTTTGGACCAGTTTGGAACGGTTTGGACCGGTTTGGACCGGTTTGGAACGGTTTGGACCGGTTTGGACCGGTTTGGAACGGTTTGGACCGGTTTGGACCGGTTTGGACCGGTTTGGAACGGTTTGGACTGGTTTGGACTGGGATTGAATGGTTTGGACTCGTCTGGACCGGTTTGGAACGGTTTGGACCGGTTTGGACTGGTTTGGACCAGTTTGGACCGGTTTGGACCGGGATTAACTGCTTTGGAGTGGTTTGGACTGGTTTGTGCTGGTTTGGACTGGTTTGTACCGGGATTGACTGGTTTGGACTCGTCTGGACTGGTTTGGACAGGTTTGGACCGGTTTGGACTGGTTTGTGCTGGTTTGGACTGGTTTGGACTGGGTTGGACCGGTTTGGACTGGGTTGGACCGGTTTGGACTGGTTTGGAGCAGTTTGGACTGGTTTGGACTGGTTTGTACCAGGATTAACTGGTTTGGACCAGTTTGTGCTGGTTTGGACCAGTTTGGACTGGTTTGTACCGGGATTGACTGGTTTGGACTCGTCTGGACTGGTTTGGACTGGTTTGTACTGGTTTGGACTGGTTTGGACCAGTTTGGACCGGTTTGGACTGGGTTGGACCGGTTTGTACCGGGATTGACTGGTTTGGACTGGTTTATACTGGGAGGGACTGGGATGGGACAGGGAAGGACTGAAGGGGCACTGGGAGCAGCCCAGGTGTTACTGGTTTATACTGGGAGGGAACTGGGAGGGGATTGGCATCAAACTGGGAGCGCTGGGAGGGACTGGGCGGTCACTGGTTTATACTGGGAAGGGGCTGGTTTAGTTTAGACTGGTCCATACTGGTTTGTACTGGTCCATACTGGTCCATACTGGTCCATACTGGTTTATACTGGTCCGTACTGGTCCATACTGGTCCGTACTGGTTTATACTGGTTTGTACTGGTCCCTACCTGGCCGTGGCCTCGGCTGAGCTCAGTTTCGGGTGGGATCCCTCGAACACTCGCGAGGAGACGTCGGCCAGGGGCTCCTCCCCTGCTCAAAACCACCAAAAACCAGCAAAAATCAGCAAAAATCAGCAAAAATCAGCAAAAATCAGCAAAAATCAGCAAAAATCCCCAAACTGAAACCCAAAATCAGCAAAAATCGGCCAAAATCACCCCAAACATCACCCAGAATTGCCCCAAAATTGTCCCAAATTGCCCGAAAATTGTCCCAAAAATCAGCCCCAAAGTCACCCCAAAATTGTCCCCAAAATCACCTCAAAATCGCCCCAAAATTGCCCCAAATTTCCCCAAAATTGTCCCAAATGAACTCAAGATCCCCCAAATTGTCCCGAAATGGCCCAAATTTACCCAAAACGCCCCAAATCGCCCCGAAACCCGCCCGGATTTGCCCCAAATCCTCACCCAGGCGCAGCCGCAGGGTGGGGGCGGGGCGCGCGTCGTGGGCGTGGCAGCGAACGCGAACCTCGGCCCCGCCCAGCAGGGGAAGCTCCGCCCCCTCCAGCAGCTCCAGCCGGGGCGAACTGGGAGGGACTGGGAGGGACGGGGAGGGACTGGTTTGTACTGGTTTGTACTGGTTTGTACTGGTTTGTACTGGGAGGGACTGGGAGGGACGGGGAGGGACGGGGAGGTCACTGGGAGGGACTGGGAGGTCACTGGTTTCTACTGGTTTGTACTGGGAGGGACTGCAGCGCTTTGGGGGATTCTTGGGGGATCATCCGGTCCCTCCCAGTTTGTCCCAGTTCCCTCCCAGTACAACCCAGTTTAACCCAATCCCCTCCATTTCCCTCCCAGTATATCCCAGTCCCTCCCAGCCCCATTCCCAGTCCCTCCCAGTCCCTCCCAGTATAACCCAGCCCCATTCCCAGTATGTCCCAGTTTGATCCCAGTCCCTCCCAGTATATCCCAGTCTATCCCAGTTTACCCAGCCCCATTCCCAGTATATCCCAGTCCCTCCGAGTTTACCCATTCCCGTTCCCAGTGTATCCCAGTCCCTCCCAGTATAACCCAGCCCCGTTCCCAGTCCATCCCAGTAAATCCCAGTCCCTCCCAGTATATCCCAGTTTGATCCCAGTACAACCCAGCCCCGTTCCCAGTCCCTCCCAGTCTGTCCCAGTGTACCCATTCCCATTCCCAGTGTATCCCAGTCCCTCCCAGTATATCCCAGTTTGATCCCAGTCCCTCCCAGTCCCTCCCAGTATAACCCAGCCCTGTTCCCAGTCCATCCCAGTATATCCCAGTTTACCCAGCTTCATACCCAGTCCCTCCCAGCCGCATTCCCAGTATGTCCCAGTTTGATCCCAGTCCCTCCCAGTCCCTCCCAGTATATCCCAGTATATCCCAGTCCATCCCAGTCCGTCCCAGTCCGTCCCAGCCCCATTCCCAGTATATCCCAGTATATCCCAGTATATCCCAGTATATCCCAGTCCCTCCCAGCCCCATTCCCAGTATATCCCAGTATATCCCAGTATATCCCAGTATATCCCAGTCCATCCCAGTATATCCCAGCCCCATTCCCAGTATATCCCAGTATATCCCAGCCCCATTCCCAGTATATCCCAGTATATCCCAGTATATCCCAGTTCACCCAGCACGCTGATCTGCGCCGTCCGGCTGGCGCGGCTGCCGCTCCCCTCCCCCGCCTGGCAGCTGAAGGCGTCGTCGTCCTCGAGCGTCACCGGGCGGATCCGCAGGTGGTGGTCGCCTGGACACGCCCACCGGGCCACGCCCGCCCGGGACACGCCCGTTTAGCGACGCGCCCCTTCGGCCGCGCCCCGTTTATGGACACGCCCCCTCTTTGCCCCCGTAGCCCCGCCCCCGTCAGTCCCACCCCTTCAGCCACGCCCCTTCCCAACCCGTTCTTTAGCCGCGCCCCTGTAACCACACCCCATTTATGGCCACACCCCTTTAACCAGTTCCTTAAGCCCCACCCCCTTTAGCCCTCCCCATTTGGTCAATTTAGCCCCGCCCCTTTAGCCCCGCCCATTTGTTCCCATTAGCCCCGCCCCCTTTAGCAGTGTCTTATTTCTCTTTTAGCCCCGCCCCCTTTAGCCCCGCCCCTTTAGCCGCTCCCTTTT
Source organism: Ammospiza caudacuta (assembly GCF_027887145.1). Taxonomy (NCBI): domain Eukaryota; kingdom Metazoa; phylum Chordata; class Aves; order Passeriformes; family Passerellidae; genus Ammospiza; species Ammospiza caudacuta. The sequence continues at coordinate 283,299 of NC_080630.1, read as the reverse complement.
ATGCCCACCCCCTTTTAAGCCACGCCCACCTCTGGCGGGGTCTCCGACCAATCGGTAGCGAGGGTGAGCCCGGGTGGGCGTGGCCCCGAGCATGAGCCCGCCCCTCGACCACTGCACGGCCACGCCCACCCGGGCCCGGCAGCGAAGCTCCGCCTCCTCGCCCAGCAGCACGCTCTGATTGGCCGGCTCCTCCAGGAAGGGCGGGGCCAAGGGGGCGGAGCCTGAAAGGGGGGAGAGGGAGCTGTGAGTGACCCCTGAGTGACCCCCGAGTGACCCCCGAGTGACCCCTGAGTGACCTTTGACCCCGCAGCTCCCGATGGCCGCCAGCACCAGCACCGCCTGTGGGGGGGTCAAAGGTCGGAGGTCAAACACAAAGAATTTCACCCAAAAATTCCCCAAAATTCCCCCAAAATAAAAAAATTTCCCTCAAAAGTCCCCAAAATTCGCTGAACGCCCCACAAATGTCTCAAAATCCTCCCCAAATCCCCCCAAACTCCTCCAAATTCCCTGAAATTCTTCCAAAACTCCCCCAAATTCCCCCAAATGTTTCCAAAATCCCCCAAATTCTCCCCAGATTCTCTCCGGAACCCCAAAATCCCCCCAGGATCCCCCCAAATGCCCCCAAATTCTTTCAGGACCCCCCAAATCCCCCCCAAAATCCCCTCAGGACCCCCCAAATCCCCCCCAAAACGGCGTGGGACCCCCCAAAATCCCCCTAAAACCTCTCGGGACCCCTCAAATTCCCCCCAAAATCCCCTCAGGACCCCCCAAATCCCCCCAAAATCCCCTCAGGACCCCCCAAAATACCCCAAATTCCCCCCAAAATCCCCTCAGGACCCCCCCAAATCCCCCCCAAAACGGCGTGGGACCCCCCAAAATCCCCCTAAAACCTCTTGGGACCCCCCAAATTCCATCCAAATTCTTTCAGGACCCCCCAAATCCCCCCAAAATCCCCTCAGGACCCCCCAAAATCCCCCAAAATCCTCCCAAATTCTTTCCGGACCCTCCCAAATCCCCCAAGGACCCCCCAAAATCCCTCAAATTCTGTCAGGACCCCCCAAATCCCCCCCAAAACGGTGTGGGACCCCCCAAATTCCCGCCAAATTCTTTCAGGACCCCCCAAATCCCCCCAAAATCCCCCCAGGACCCCCCAAATCGCCCCCAATCCCCCCCCAGCCCCTCCCCCACTCACCCAGCCCAGCCCCTCCCCCATCCCCGCTGGCGCCCCGCGGCCTTTGGGGGGGGGAGGGGCCCCGCGACCCCTTTTGGGGGGAGGGGGCGGGGCCCGAGGCCACGCCCACGGCCCTTTGGCCACGCCCCCCCGGCGCGTTCCCATTGGCGGAGCCGCGAGCGGGAATTCGGGGAATGCGGGGGAGGGGCGGGGCCGGGGGGGGAGGGGCGGGGCCGGGACCCCCCCCGGAATTCCCCGGAATGGCGAAAAATGCCCCGAAAATGCCGAAAATGGACCCGAAATGGCCCAAAATTCACCCGGACGCCCCCAAATTCCCCGGAATTCCGCAAAATTCGCCCCAAATTCCTCCCAATCTCTGCCCCAAACTCCCCAAAAATTCACCCGGAGCTCCCCGAAATTCCACAAAACGCCCCCAAAATTGCACGAAATCACCCCAAGTCCGCTCGAAATTGACCGTAAAGTCTCCAAATTTACATGAAATTCCACAAACGCCCCTGAAATTCACCCCAGATTCCCCAAATTTCGCACCAAATCCCCCCAAATTCACCCGAAACCCCCCCAGAATTTCCCCCAAACTCTCGGAAATTCCACCAAATCCCCTCAAAATTCCCCCTAAGTTTCGCAAAATTCCCCCCAAATCCCCTCAGAATCCCCTAAAATTCCCCGAAATTCCCCCAAAATTACCCAAAGTTCCACCAAAATTCACTCCAAATTCACCCCAAAACCCCCAAATTTACACGAATTTTCGCAAAATTAACCCCAAGGTTCCCCCAAAAATCCCCTGAAATTCCCCGAAATTCCCCCAAGGCCCGACAACTCACCCCAAATTAACCCAAAATTTCCTGGGTTCACTTGAAATTCCCCAAAATTTACCCCAAATTCCCTCAAATCCACCCCAAATTCTTCAAAATTCCCTCAAAATTCACTTAAAAGGGGTTGGGATGCCCCAAACTCCTCGAATTTCACCCGAAACTGAACTGAAATTGACCCAAACTGGAGCCGTGACCCCCAAATTGTCCCAAAATTCAGCCAAAGATGAGTGGGATCCCAAATTAATCCAAAAATTCGATGAAAATTCAAAGAAAATTCAACCAAAAAGGGGCTGGGACCTGAAATTTATCTAAAATTCCCCTAAATTCCACCAAAATTCATCTAAAAGGGGCTGGGGTGCCAAAATTCCTCAAAATTCACCCGAAATGCACCCAAAAAATGAGCTGGGACCCCCAAAATCCACCCAGGACCCCCCAAATTCCACCAAAATTCACCCCAAAAGAGGCTGGGACCCCAAAATTCTTCAAAATTCCCCCAAAATTCATCCAAAAGGGGCTGGGAACCCAAAATCTTTCCGGGACCCCCAAAATTCTCCCAAAATTCACCGGAATGTGACTTTAAACCCCCCCAAAATCGAGTTGGTATCTCAAATTTCACCAAAACCCCCCAAAATTCTCCCCCCAAATCCACCGAAAAGGAGCTGGGACCCCCAAATTCCCCCCAAATTCCCCCCAAATTCCCCCCAAATTCCCCCAAAATGGGCTGGGAACGCCCAAATGCGCCTGAAATTCGTTTAAAATGGGGCCGAGAGCCCCAAATTTACCCCAAATTCTCCAGAATTTATCAGAAATTCCCTCAAAATGGAGGTGGGACCCCCAGAATTTAACGCCAAAGGGGCTGGGACCCCAAAATTTACCCAAAATTCACCCAAAAATGAGCTGGGACCCCCCCAATTCGTCCCAAAATTCCCCCAAAAGGGTCTGAGAGCCCCAAATTCCCCAAATTTCACCCCAAATTCCCTCGAAATGGTTCCTGGGGAGCCCCAAATTTGACCCCGAGGGTTTTGGGGACCCCAAAATTCGCCCCCAGAGCGGCCCCGCCCCTTTCCCACAAGCCACGCCTCTTTTTGCGATGACCACGCCCACAAAAAGCTATCTCCCGATCTGGCCACGCCCACTATGCACCGAGACTCCGCCCCTCTCCTTTTAGCCGCGCCTTCTCAGGGATCTGATTGGTTACGTATGGAGAGACCACGCCCCCTAATTGAACTCCGCCCAAGCAGCGTTTTGATTGGTTTGTTTCCCTCCCCGCCCTTCTCCCATTGGATCCGGTTCGCCGTAGCCCCGCCCTCTTTGAGATCCCGCCTCTCTTTTACTTTGATTGGTCGCTTCTTTGCCTAACCCCACCCTTTTCTCTCTCTGATTGGCTCTCGTTCCTTTAACTCGTTTCCCATTGGCCCTGGTTACGCTAAGCTCCTCCGTCTAAACAATCCCGCCCACCTCGCGCTGCGATTGGCCCCGGTTCGTTTAAACCCCGCCCGCCCCGCTTTTCTATTGGCTCCGCTTCTCTTTAACCCCACCCCTCCTCCCTCCATCTCCCTTCTCCGTATCCCCGCCCCTTTCCTCACTCCCATTGGCCACTCACTCCCATGGCTCCTCCCTCCTCCGTCTCTGATTGGCTCATTCTCCCTCTACCTCTTTTTTCATTGGCTCCGCCCAAGGCCCCGCCCCCGGCCCAAGATGGCGGCGGGCCCCGCCGCCGCCGCCGCCCGCGGCCGCTTCCCCGCCCGGCCCCCGCCGTGGCCTCGGGTCCCTCCCGGCCCTCCCCGCTCCCGGACCCCGCTGGGCGGCGCCGAGGGCCCGGCCCGGCCCGACCCCGCGCTCCGGGCGCTCGTGGCTCTGGGCCGCGGCCTCCGCCGCCTGCGGGCGCTGCTCGGGGAGCGCTCCGGGCCCAACCGAGCGGTGAGGGGCGAGCGGAGGCGGGAACGGCCTGGGGGGAGGGAACGGCCTGAGGGGAAGCGGGGGAGAACTGGGGGGAACGGAGGGGGTGAGGCGGGAATTGGGCGTTCTGAGGGGATCTGAGGAGGATTTGGGGGGTTCTGAGGGGATTTGGGGGCTCCTGAGGGCATCTGAGGAGGATTTGGGGGGTTCTGAGGGGATTTGGGGGCTCCTGAGCGGATCTGAGGAGGATTTGGGGGGTTCTGAGGGGATTTGGGGGCTCCTGAGGGGATCTGAGGAGGATTTGGGGGGTTCTGAGGGCATTTGGGGGTTCCTGAGGGGACTTGGTGGGAACTGAGGGGATCTGGGCTGCTTTGGGGGGTCCCGAGGGGGGAACTGCGGGGTTCTGAGAGGATTTCGGGGCTTCTGAAGGGATTTTAGTAGGATTTGGGAGGGTCCTGAGGGGCACAGGGGGGAATTGAGGGGTCCTGAGGGGATCTGGGGGGTTCTGAAGGGATTTTGGGGAGATTTTTGGGGGAAACTGGGTGGTTCTGAGGGGACTTGTGGGATCTTGAGAGGATTTGAGTGGAACTGGGGGGTCCTGATGGGGTTTAGGGGGTCCTGAGGGGGTTTAGGGGAGATTTTGGGGGGGTCCTGAGGGGAACTTGGGAGAACTGGGGCGGTTTGTGATGTCCTGAGGGAAATTGGGGTGTCCTGAGGGGCTGAGAGGGGATTTGGGGGGTTCTGAGGGGATTTGGGGGGGATTTGAGGGGATTTGGGGTGGATTTGAGGGGTCCTGAGGGGAATTGAGGGAATTTTGTGGGGATTTGGGGGGGTCCTGCGGGCATTTTGGGGGGTTCTGAGGGGATTTGAGAGGATTTAGGGAAAACTGGGGGGGTCCTGAGGGGATTTGGGTGACCCTGAAGAGGTTTAGGGGGGGTTCTGAAGGGATTTGGGGGGAATTGTGGCAGTTTGGGGGTTCCTGAGGGGATTTTGGAGGGAACTGAGGGGATTTGAGGGGTCCTGAGGGGATTTTGGGGGGGATTTGAGGGGTTCTGAAGGGATTTTGGGGGGAATTGTGGCAGTTTTGGGGGTTCCTGAGGGGATTTGGGGGGTCCTGAGGGGATTTTGGGGGGTTCTGAGGGGATTTGAGAGGATTTAGGGAAAACTGGGGGGGTCCTGAGGGGATTTTGGAGGGAACTGAGGGGATTTGAGGGGTCCTGAGTGGATTTTGGGGTGGATTTGAGGGGTCCTGAGGGGAATTGGGGGGGGATTTGAGGGAATTTTGGGGTTCCTGAGTGGATTTGGTTCCGTTTGGGGCGTCCTGACAGGGATTTTGGGAGGGATTTAAGGAAATTTGGGGGGTTCTGAGCCAATTTTGGGGTGAATTTGTGGTGGTTTAGGGATCCCTGAGGGAGTTTTGGGCCAATTTGTGGATCCTGAAAGGATTTTTGGGGGGAATTTGATATTTTTGAGGGGATTTTTGGGGCTCCTGATGGGTCTGGAGAGTTCTGAGAGGTTTTGGGGCTGATTTTGGGGAGAATTTGAGTGGTTTGGGGGACAACTTGAGGGGTTTTTGGGGGCGATTTAAGGATTCCTCAGGAGATTTGGGGGAAATTTTGGGGTTTCTGAGGGGATTTGGGGTTGATTTGTGAGGATTTTTGGGGCCCTGAAGAGATTTGGGTTTGATTGAGGAAGATTTTAGGGGGTCCTGAGGGAGTTTTGGGGTTCTGAAGGATTTTGGGGGTTCCTGGGTGAACCTTGAGGTGCTTTGAGGAGATTTGTGGCAATTTTGGGGGTTCTGAGGAGGTTTTTGGGGGTGTTGAGAGGATTTTGGGACGTTCCTAAAGGGATTTTAGGAGGATTTAATCAATTTTTGGGGGGGATTTCAGTGGTTTTGGGGGATTTTGAGGGGGTTTTTGGGGGATCTTTTTGGATTTTGGGGGATTCTGAGAGGATTTGGGGTGGTTTTGAGAGATTTTGAGAGAATTTTTGGTGATTCTGAGGGGATTTTTGGGGATTCTGAGAGGATTTGGGGTGATTCTGAGGGAATTTTGGGGTTCCTGAGGGATCTGAAGGGTCCTGAGGGGATTTGGGGCAGATTTTAAGGGATTTTCAGTGGATTTGAGGAGATTTTGAGGGGATTTTGGGTAATTTTGTGGGATTTTGGGTAATTTTGAGGGGATTTTGGGGACCATGAGGGATGTGGAGGGTCCTGAGGGGATTTGGGGCAGATATTGGGGGATTTTCAGGAGATTTTGGGAGATTTTGGGGCAGTTTTGGAGGATCCTGAGCAGTTTTTAGGGCAGGAATTTGGGGTTTTTTGGGGCGGACTTTAAGTGTGAAAGGGGGCGTGGTCACAGGGAAGGGGTGTGGTCACAGGGAAGGGGCGTGGCTTTGTGGGCGTGGCCATGCCTGACCCCGCCCCCTCCCCCCAGGAGGAGTTTCGGGGGTTCCTCCCCGAGGAGCTGGAGATGCCCCTTCCCCCACGGCGCTCCCGCAGAGGTCAGTGAGCCCAAAATCCCCCAAAATCACCCCAAAACTGCCCAAAATCCCCCAAAATCACCCCAAAACCCCCCAAACCCCCCAAAGTCACCCCAAAACTGCCCAAAATCCCCCAAAATCACCCCAAAACCCCCCAAAATCACCCCAAAATCACCCCAAAACTGCCCCAAATCCCCCAAAATCACCCCAAAATCACCCCAAAATCCTCTCAGGACCCCCCAAAATCCCCCCAAAACCCCCCCTGACCGCTCTCCCCTCCCCCACAGGCTCCCGGCTCTCCTCTGGCTCCGCCCCCTCCCCGCCCCGCGCGGGGGGCGTGGCCTCCTCACCCTCGCCCCGCCCACCTCGCCTCAAGCCCCGCCCCCGCCTCCGCCTGCTGCGCTTCAGGGGGGGCGGAGTCTGGCGGAGGGGGCGTGGCCGAGAGGGCGGAGCCTCCGCCGGCGACCCCGCCCCCCGCGGCCGAGGGGGCGGGGCCAGGAGCCGCAGCGGGCGGGGCTTGCGGCGGCAGTTTGTGATGCCATTGGTCAGCGCTCGCTCGGCTCGGCCAATCAGGCCCCCGCGGAGGTTCGCGGACACGCCCACCCCGGAAGTGAGCGGCGGGAACTGCCCGGAGCCCCAAAACGCCCCAAAATCATCGCAAAACTCCCCAAAATCTGCACAGGACCCCCCAAGACCAGCCCGGGACCCCCTTGGGGACAGCCAGGACCTTCTGGGGGACAGCCAGGACCCCCCAAAATCCACCCAAAACTCCCCAAAATCCACCCAAAACTCCCCAAAATCCACCCAAAACTCCCCAAAATCCACCCAAAACTCCCCAAAATCCACCCAAAACTCCCCAAAATCCACCCAGGACCCCCTTGGGGACACTTGGGGTTTCTCTGGGGAGACCCAAAACCCCCCAAAATCCACCCCAGACCCCCCAAAATCCACTTGGGACCCCCTGAAATCTGCCCAGGACCCCCCAAAATCCACCCAGGAGCTCCTCGGGGACATCCAGGAGCCCCCAAAATTCGCCCCAAATCCCCCAAAATCTGCCCAAAACACCCCGAAATCCGCCCAGGACCCCCTTGGGGACACTTGGGACCCCTTCAGGACCCCCCAGGACCTTTTGGGGACCCCAAAATCCACCTGGGACCCCCCAAAATTCACCCGAAATTCCACTAAATCCCCCCCAAGCCCCCCAAAATCCCCTCGGGACCCCCCAAAATTCACCCGAGACCCCCCTGGGGACACCCAGGACTCCCTGGGGACCCCCGGAGTCACCCAGGACCCCCCAAAACCCCCCCGGGACCCGCCCGGCGTCCCCTCCCCCCGCCGGAGCATCCTGAGGGCGCCCACGTTCCGCTGGGACAGCGGTGACGTCATCAGGCTGGGCCGTGACGTCATCAAGCTGGGCCGTGACATCATCAAACCCAGCCGGGTCGTTATCAAGCCCTGTGACATCATCAAACCCGGCCGTGACGTCGTCAAACCCCGCTGTGACGTCATCAAAGGCGGCTCTGACGTCACCAAAGGCGGCTCCGGCGATGTCAAACGCGGCGGTGACGTCATCGACCTCACTGATGATGTCATCGCGCCGACCCGTGAAGACGTCGGATCCGTCTGTGACGTCATCAAACCCACCTGTGACGTCGTCAAACCCGTCAGTGATGTCGTCAAGCCTTCCTGCGATGCCATTGGACCAGCTTCCGACGTCATCGACGCGGTCTGTGACATCACCAAACCCACCTGTGACGTCATCGAAGCCGCCGAGGTCTTTAAAGGCGCCAATGACGTCATCAATGGCACCAGTGACGTCATGCACAACGGAAGTGACGTCATCGACGGCGCTGCCGCCGACCAGGGCTCCAGTGATGCAATCAGGGACGGCGATGACGTCATCGAGCCCAGCGATGACGTCACTGCGGCCGCCTCAAGGACAGCAGGAGGCCCCGCCCCCTTAGGGAGCACGGCGCTGACATTTGACCCCCCAGTGACCTTTGACCCCGGGGTGCCCCTGCGGTTGCTGCAGGTGACCCTGGGTGACCCCGCCGTGACCTTTAACCCCTCGCTGACCTCTGCGGGTCCCGCCCCCTTCCAGCCCCGCCCCCTTTTGCTGCGAGCCCCTCTCTTCGCCCCAAGCCCCGCCCACCTCCGCATCTACCAATCACTGAGCTCCTCGCCGGCCCTGAGCCACGCCCCCACGCTTCCGGTGCAAGCCACGCCCACTCCCGCTCCTGCCCGGCCACTTCCGCATCAAGCCACGCCCACTTCCGGTTCGAACCACTTCCTCCTCCGTCCGCCGGAGGGCGCTGCGGGCGCGGCAGGAAGTGACGTCACCAAAGCCGGAAGTGGCGGCGGGGCTGGGCCGGGGCCCGATGACGTCACCAAGCCGAGCGATGACGTCATGGGGCTGAGCGATGACGTCACGGGGCGCGTCATCGACCTGCTGAGCCGCGCCCGCGTGCAGCTGGGCAGGATCGACCGCAGGAGGGGAACGGTGAGGGAACGTGGCGGAAATGAGGGAAAATGGCGGAAATCGGGAGAAATTCGGGGAAATTTGGGAAAATCTGAGGGAAAATTTGAAGGAAAATTTGGGAAAATTTGGGGAAATCTGAGGGAAATTTGAGGGAAAATTTGGGTCAATTTGGGAAAATTTGGGGAAATCTGAGGGAAAATTTGAGGGAAATTTGAGGGAAAATTTGGGGAAATTTGAGGGAAAATTTGGGTCAGTTTGGGAAAATTTGGGGAAATCTGAGGGAAAATTTGGGGAAATTTGAGGGAAATTTGGGGAAATTTGAGGGAAAATTTGGGTCAATTTGGGGAAATCTGAGGGAAAATTTGGGTCAATTTGGGGAAAATTTGGGGAAATTTGAGGAAATTTTGAGTATTTGGGGGAATTTTTTGGGGCATTTGGGGAAGCTTTCGGGATTTCGGGCAATTTTTAGGATTTTAGGGGGATTTTGGGAGCTTTGAAGGGAAATTTTTGGGAATTTTGTGGAATTTTGGTCGATTTTGGCTTTTTTGGTCCTTCTAGGTGGGGTCAGAAGAGCCTGAGGAGCCCCAGGTGAGAATTGGGGGAAAATTGGGGAATTTTGGGGGAATTTGGGAAAATTTTCTGGAACTTTTGGAATTTTGAGGTTTCAGAGGATCTTTGGGATGGTTTTGAGTGGAATTTTTGGGGAATTTTTTTATTTTAGAGAGATTTGGGAATTTCAGAGGAAATTTTGTGAATTTTTGAGTGAAATTTTTTGTGTTTTTGCTGGGTTTCAAATGGATTTTTGTATTTTGGGTGGAATTTTTGGGGCCTTTTGGTGAATTTCTGGGACTTTTGGGCGGAAGTTTGGGCTGATTTTTTGGGGGGTTTTGGGTGGTTTTTAATTTTTTTGTATTTTTGGGGTGCATTTTTCCATTTTGGGGGAGATTGTAGGGAGTTTTGGGGGGAAGGTTTGGGATTTTGGGGAGAATTTTTTGGGGTTCCTGGTGGTTTGCAGTTTTTTTTCTTGGGTGAATTTTTTATTTTCACGAGGATTTTTGGGGTGGGATTTTTGGGATTTTGGGTGAATCTTTTTAGGTTTTGGGCGGGATTTGGGCTCATTTCAGGCTCTGCGTTTTCACAGGAATTTTTGGGGATTTTTTGGGGAGGTTTTTGGCGTTCTGACCCCCCAAATTTTCCCAAAATTCCCCAAATTTTCCCCAATGATTCCCAGGGCTGCCCCCGGATGAAGCACGTCTGCAGGAGAGCCCCCGAGCCCGGAGCCCCCCCTGACGGTGAGGGACCCAAAATAACCCAAAAAACCCCAAAAACCCACCCCTAAAACCCCAAAAGCCCCAAAAATCCACCCTTAAAACCCAAAAAACCCGAAAATCCACCCCTAAAACCCCAAAAACCCCAAAAATCCACCCCTAAAACCCCAAAAAACCCAAAAAATCCACCCCTAAAACCCAAAAAACCCAAAAATCCACCCCTAAAACCCAAAAAACCCAAAAAATCCACCCCTAAAACCCATAAAACCCCAAAAATCCACCCCTAAAACCCAAAAAAACCCCAAAATCCACCCCTAAAACCCAAAAAACCCCAAAAGTCCTTTGAACAGCAAATTAACCCCCTAAACCCCGAATTAATTCCAATTATCCCCAAATTTACCATGAAATAACCCCTTAAACCCCAATTTGGTCCAAAAAGCCCCCAAATAACCCCAAACCACGCCAATTAACCCTTAAAAATACCCAATTAACCGCTAAAAACCTGGATTAACTCGTTAAAGCCCAAATTAACCCAAATTAACCCCAAATTAACCCCAAATGAACCCAAATTAACCCGAAATTAACCCCAAATTAACCCAAACTAACCCAAATTTTCTCTTTTTCTCTGCAGCCTCGGAGCCCTCAGGGGGGGCTTGGCCCAAACGGGCCACGCCCCCTCTTCAGGCCACGCCCACATCTCAAACCCCGCCTTTCACCCAGGCCACGCCCACATTTCAAACCCCGCCTTTCACCCAGGCCACGCCCACATCTCAAACCCCGCCCTTCACCCAGGCCACGCCCACATCTCAAACCCCGCCCTTTGCTCAGGCCACGCCCACATCTCAAACCCCGCCCTTCAACCAGGCCACGCCCACATCTCAAACCCTGTCCTTCACTCAGGCCACGCCCTCAGCTCAGGCCACGCCCCCACCTCGGACAGGGCTCCTTCCGCAGGCCACGCCCACAGCTCAATCTCCGCCCCTAGGGCAGGGTTCATTTCTAGTTCAGGCCGCGCCCCGTCTGGAGGCCACGCCCCCTCTGCAGGCCACGCCCCCACCTCAGACACCGCTCCCTCCGCAGGCCACGCCCACTGCTCAAACCCCGCCCCCGGCTCAAACCCCGCCCACGGTTCAAACCCCGCTCGCGGCTCAGGCCACGCCCACAGCCCAGGCCACGCCCCCGGCTCAGGCCACGCCCCCGGCGCGGCTCGGGCCCCGCCCCCCGGCGGCCCGGCCCTCCCCCCGCGCGCGGGGCTCGCGGTGCGGCGCGTGCCGGGGCTGCCGGCGCGGCCAGGACTGCGGGCACTGCCCCAACTGCCGCGACAAGCCCAAGTTCGGCGGGCCCAACACCAAGAAACAGTGCTGCGTGTGAGTGCCCGCCGGGAAAATCGGGGGAAAATACGGGAAAAAACTGGGACGATTGCGGTAAAAAACACGGGGAAATACCGGGAAAACATGGGGAAAAATTGGGGTGATTGCGGTAAAAAACACGGGGAAATACGGGGAAAATATGGGGAAAAATTGGGGTGATTGCGGTAAAAAACATGGGGAAATACGGGGAAAATATGGGGAAAAATTGGGGTGATTGTGGTAAAAAACACGGGGAAATACGGGGAAAATATGGGACAATATGGGGAAAAATTGGGGTGATTGCGGTAAAAAACATGGGGAAATACGGGGAAAATATGGGAAAATATGGGGAAAAATTGGAGTGATTGCGGTAAAAAACATGGGGAAATACGGGGAAAATACGGGAAAAAACTGGGGTGATTGCGGTAAAAAACGCGGGGGAATACGGGGAAAAAATAGGGGAAAATGTGGGAAAAAACGCGGTGATTGCGGTAAAAAACGCGGGGAAATACGGGGGAAAAATGGGGAAAAATTGGGGTGATTGCGGTAAAAAAGTGGGAAAATACGGGGAAAAAATAGGGAAAATACGGGAAAAAATGCGGTGATTGTGGTAAAAAACGCGGGGAAATACGGGGGAAAAATAGGGGAAAATGTGGGAAAAAATTGGGGTGATTGCGGTAAAAAACACGGGGAAATACGGGGAAAAAATAGGGGACAATATGGGAAAAAATTGGGGTGATTGCGGTAAAAAAACGTGGAGAAAATACGGGCAAAAAATAGGGGAAAATGTGGGAAAAAATTGGAGCGATTGCGGTAAAAAAAACGGGAAAATATGGGGAAAAAATAGGGGGAAATGGGGAAAATACAGGGAAAAAATGGGAAAAAATTGGGGTGATTGCGGTAAAAAACACGGGGAAATACGGGGAAAAAATGGGAAAAAATTGGGGTGATTGCGGTAAAAAACACGGGGAAATACGGGGAAAAAATTGGAGTGATTACGGTAAAAAAAATGGGGAAAATGGGGAAAATATGGGGAAAATACAGGGAAAAATGGAAAAAATTGGAGTGATTACAGTAAAAAAAACGGGAAAATTATGGTAAAAAAATAGGGGGAAATGGGAAAAATCCGGGGGAAATTGGGAAAAATCAGGGGGAAAATGGGAAAAATCAGGGGGAAATTGGGAAAAAATCGGGGGAAATTGGGAAAAATCAGGGGGAAATTGGGACAGAATGGGGGAAATTTGGGAGAAGTTTTGGGGAAATTTGGGAATTTTTTTGGGGGGAAATTTTTGGGGCGAAATTTTGGGAATTTTTGGGAATTTTGACCCCTCCCCTCCCCCCAGGCTCCGGCGCTGCGACAAAATCGAGGCTCGAAAACTGGAACGGCTCGGGAGGAGAGGTGGGAACTGGGATGAACTGGGATAAACTGGGAGGGACTGGGATCGAACTGGGAGGGACTGGGATAAACTGGGAGGGACTGGGATCGGACTGGGAGGGACTGGGATAAACTGGGAGGGACTGGGATCGGACTGGGATCGAACTGGGATTGAACTGGGAGGGACTGGGATAAACTGGGAGGGACTGGGATAAACTGGGAGGGGATTGGATTCATACTGGGAGTCACTGGGATGGCTCTGGAATCGCACTGGGGTCGTACTGGGATAAACTGGGAGGGACTGGGATAAACTGGGAGGGACTGGGATCGAACTGGGATTGAACTGGGGGGGACTGGGATAAACTGGGATATACTGGGAGGGACTGGGATTGAACTGGGAGGGACTGGGATAAACTGGGAGGGACTGGGATCAAACTGGGATTGAACTGGGAGGGAGCTGGGATTGTACTGGTATCATACTGGAATCAAACTGGGAGTCACTGGGATTGAACTGGGAGTTACTGGGATGGACTGGGAGGAACTGGGATCATACTGGGATGGACTGGGATCATACTGGGATCGAACTGGGAGTTACTGGGATGGACTGGGAGGAACTGGACAGGACTGGGTCAAACTGGGAGGGACTGGGATAAACTGGGAGGGGGTTGGATTCATACTGGGAGTCACTGGGATGGCTCTGGAATCGCACTGGGGTCGTACTGGGATAAACTGGGAGGGACTGGGAGGGGATTGAGATCAGAATAGGAGGGACTGGGGCAGACTGGTTTATACTGGGATAAACTGGGAGGGACTGGGAGGGAGCTGGGACAGGTTAAAGGGGCACTGGTTTATACTGGGAGGGAACTGGGAGGGGGTTTGGGGTTACTGGTTTGTACTGGTTTGTACTGGTTTGGGGTTTGGGGGGATTGGGACAAACTGGGAGGGAACTGGGAGGGAACTGACACAGACTGGGACATACTGGGAGGGGATTGGGATTATACTGGGAGTTACTGGGAGGGCACTCAGATCATACTGGGAGTTACTGGGAGGAACTGGGATGGACTGGGATCAGGTTTTGGTTATACTGGGATGGACTGGGAGGGACTGGGGGGAGATTTGGAGGGACTGGGATCATACTGGGATCACATTTTGGTTATACTGGGAGTTACTGGGAGGACGTTGAGATCGTACTGGGATCAAACTGGGATCAGACTGGGATGGACTGGGATGGACTGGGATGGACTGGGATCAAACTGGGATGGACTGGGATGGACTGGGATGGACTGGGATGGACTGGGATCAAACTGGGATGGACTGGGATGGACTGGGATGGACTGGGATCAAACTGGGATGGACTGGGATGGACTGGGATGGACTGGGATCAAACTGGGATCAGACTGGGATGGACTGGGATGGACTGGGATGGACTGGGATCAAACTGGGATCAAACTGGGAGGGACTGGGATCAAACTGGGATCAAACTGGGATCAGACTGGGATGGACTGGGAGGGACTGGGATCAAACTGGGATCAAACTGGGATGGACTGGGATCAAACTGGGATCAAACTGGGATCAGACTGGGATGGACTGGGATGGACTGGGATCAAACTGGGATCAAACTGGGATGGACTGGGAGGGACTGGGAGGGGAATGGAATCAAACTGGGAGGGACTTACTGGGATCAAACTGGGAGCACTGGGATGGCCTCAAAAATGTCCCCTCAGGACCCCACAAATGTCCCCAAATGTCCCCAAATCCCCCCAAAATGTCCCCAAATCCCCCCAAAATGTCCCCAAATCCCCCCAAAATGTCCCCAAATCCCCCCAAAATGTCCCCAGATCCCTCTTGGACCCCCCAAAATGTCCCCAAATGTCCCCAAAATGTCCCCAAATCCCCCAAAAATGTCGCCAAACGTCCCCAAATGTCCCCAAATCCGCTCCCCCAAAATGTCCCTGAATGTCCCCATGACCCCTCCCCCCCCACCTCAATCTCTGGCCCCGCCCCCTCCCAGGTGAGACCACGCCCCCACCTCATGTGGCCACGCCCCCTCCCAGCTGTAGCCACGCCCCCTCCCAGGTCTGCCCCCGCTCCCTTCTCAGGTGAGGCCCCGCCCCTTCACACTCTGGCCCCGCCCCCTCCCCGCTGTGGCCCCGCCCCTCCCAGGTGAGGCCCCGCCCCTCCCAGGTGAGGCCCCGCCCCCTTCCCCCCCCCCCCCCCAGCCACGTGGGCCCCGCGCGGGGCCGGAGGGACAGAGGGTCAGGTACGGGGGGAGGGGAGCGGCGACATTTGGGGACATTTTGGGGCATTTTGGGGCATTTTTGGGGGGTTTGGGGACATTGCGGGGGTCGGGGAGGGGATTTGGGGACGTTTCGAGGGGGTTTGGAGACGTTTTGGGGGGGATTTGGGGACATTTCGGGGGGATTCGGGCCCGTTTGGGGCCGTTGGATCGCTGGGGGAGGGGATTTGGGGACATTGCCGGGGGCTTTGGGGACATTTTGGGGACATTTTGGGGCATTTTGGGGCATTTTGGGGACATTTGGGGGCGTATCGAGAGGATTTGGGGACATTTGAGGGGGTTTGGGGACATTTTGGGGGGGATTTGGGGGACATTTTGGGGACATTTTGGGGCATTTTTACGTGGTTTGGGGACATTTGGGGACGCATCGAGAGGGTTTGGGGACATTTGAGAGGGTTTGGGGACATTTGAGGGGATTTGGGGACATTTGAGAGGGTTTGGGGACATTTCCAGGGGGTTTGGGGACATTTCCAGGGGGTTTGGGGACATTTCGAGGGGATTTGGGGACATTTGAGGGGATTTGGGGACATTTGAGAGGGTTTGGGGACATTTCCAGGGGGTTTGGGGACATTTCGAGGGGATTTGGGGACATTTGAGAGGGTTTGGGGACATTTCGAGGGGGATTTGGGGACATTTTGGGGGTGGGGGAGGGGATTTGAGGGGATTTGGGGACATTTTTGGGAGAAACTGGGACATTTGGGGGCGTTTGGGGACATTTGAGGGGGATTTAGGGGTGGGGGAGGGGATTTGGGGACATTTCCGGGGGATTTGGGGACATTTTGGGGACATTTTGGGGCATTTTTACGGGGTTTGGGGACATTTGGGGACGCATCGAGAGGATTTGGGGACATTTGAGGGGGTTTGGGGACATTTCGAGGGGATTTGGGGACATTTTGGGGAGAAACTGGGACATTTGGGGGCGTTTGGGGACATTGTGAGGGGATTTGGGGTTGTGGGGGAGGGGACTTGGGGACATTTTGGGGAGAAAATTCGGACATTTGGGGACTTTTTGGGGTGGGGGAGGGGATTTGGGGACGTTTTTTAGGCAATTTTTGGGACATTAATGAATTCCCGTTAATTGTCACTAATTCCAGGTAAATTTTAGTTAATTTCGGGTTAATTTCAGGTATTTTTGGTACTTTTAGGTGAATTTCAGGTGAATTTTTACGGATTTTGAGTGGGATTTTCAGGGGTTTCAGTTAATTTTGGTTCATTTTAGTCAGTTGTAATTAACTTTAGTTAATAAATCCGTTAATTGTTGTTAACGCAAGGTTAATTTCAGGGTAATTTCGGGTGTTTTTATTAACTTTGGGTTCATTTCAGGTGAATTTTCGGCGATTTTGGGTGAATTTTGGGTGGGGTTTTCAGGGATTTTGGTTCATTTTCGTTCATTTTAATCAACTTTAATAACCTGTAATTAATGAGTTAGGTTAATTATGGTTAATTACCCCTTTAGGTCGCGGCCCCGCCCCCCGGGCCCCGCCCTGCTGCGATTCCGGCTCCGAGAGCGGCGACAGCGGCGGGGGGGGGAGGGGCGGGGGCGGGGCCCGGGCCGGAAATGGGCGGGGACGGCGAGGGAGGGGGCGGGGCCACGGCCGGGGACGGAGCCGCCCCTCCCCCACCCCCGCGGAGAGCGCTGAGGCCCCGCCCACGGCCCGAGAGCCCGGACAGACGGACACAGCAGAGGGGGACGGGGGACGGTGGACGGTGAGTGACGGACAGACAGACGGACAGTGGGGACAGACAGACAGACAGACACAGGGACAGACGGACACAGCAGGGGGACGGGGACGGTGACGGTGACGGTGAGTGACAGACGGACAGACGGACAGTGGGGACAGACAGACAGACAGACGGACACAGCAGGGGGACGGGGACGGTGACGGTGAGTGACAGACGGACAGACGGACAGACAGTGGGGACAGACAGACAGACAGACGGACACAGCAGGGGGACGGGGGACGGTGACGGTGAGTGACAGACGGACAGACGGACAGACAGTGGGGACAGACAGACAGACAGACACAGGGACAGACGGACACAGCAGGGGGGACGGGGGACGGTGACGGTGAGTGACAGACGGACAGACCGGACAGTGGGGACACTGGGGGACAGATGGACACAGCAGGGGGACGGGGACGGTGAGTGACGGACGGACAGACGGACAGTGGGGACAGACAGACAGACAGACGGACAGACGGACACAGCAGGGGGACGGTGACGGGTGACGGTGAGTGACGGACAGACAGACAGACAGTGGGGACAGACACAGGGACAGACGGACACAGCAGGGGGACGGGGACGGTGAGTGACGGACGGACAGACGGACAGTGGGGGACAGACAGACAGACGGACAGACGGACACAGCAGGGGGACGGGGACGGTGACGGTGAGTGACAGACGGACAGACAGACAGTGGGGGACAGACACAGGGACAGACGGACACAGCAGGGGGACGGGGGACGGTGAGTGACGGACGGACAGACGGACAGTGGGGGACAGACAGACAGACGGACAGACGGACACAGCAGGGGGACGGGGACGGTGACGGTGAGTGACGGACGGACAGACGGACAGACACTGGGGACACTGGGGACAGACAGACACAGGGACAGATGGACACAGCGCAGGGACAGCGACAGTGAGTGACGGGGACAGACAGACGGACAGACACTGGGGACACAGGGGGACAGACAGACAGACAGACGGACACAGCACGGGGACAGCGACGGTGAGTGACAGACAGACAGACACTGGGGACAGTGGGGACAGTGGGGACACTGGGGACAGACAGACAGACAGACGGACACAGCACGGGGACAGCGACGGTGAGTGACATGGGACAGACGGACAGTGGGGACACGGGGACAGACAGACGGACAGACGGACACAGGGGGACGGCGATGGTGAGTGACGGGGACAGACAGACAGACGGACACAGGGGACACAGGGGGGACAGACAGACAGACAGACATTGGGGGGACACTGGGGACAGACGGACACAGAGGGACAGCGACGGTGAGAGATGGGGACAGACGGACATTGGGGACACAGGGGGACGGACAGACGGACACTGGGGGGGGAGAGAGCCCGGACAGACGGACACAGGGGGGGACAGCGATGGTGAGAGATGGACAGACGGACGGACAGAGGGACATTGGGACATTGGGGACAGACGGACGCTGGGGGTGGGGACATTTGGGTGGCTTGGGGACATTGGGGGGGATGGCGGGAGGGACAGGTGCGGTCGGGCCCAGTGTGTCCCCAAAGTGTCCCCAAAGTGTCCCCAGGTGTCCCCAGGTGTCCCCAAAGTGTCCCCAGGTGTCCCCAGGTGTCCCCAGGTGTCCCCCAAAGTGTCCCCAGGTGTCCCCAGAGTGTCCCCAGGTGTCCCCAAAGTGTCCCCAGGTGTCCCCAGAGTGTCCCCAGGTGTCCCCAGGTGTCCCCAGGTGTCCCCAGAGGTGTCTCAGGTGCATTTTGGTGTCCCCAGG